>NC_141759.1:11171943-11322276 GCF_982258835.1 Parasteatoda tepidariorum
GTACATTTGAGGTTGGTAAGAAAACAACCATAAAAATTATACCTCATAAAGTTTGTAACTGGGATGTGAGGTTGTTTTACATGCACTTAAGCTCATTTTGAGGTTGCTTAAAGTTCACTTCAAATGAACCAGGTTGAGGAGGTGATTTTCAAGTTATACAGATTGTTTTTCTGACACTTATAACAAAAAAGTATTTATGAGGCTTAAAAAAAATTACCTCATTTCAACTAAGTAGATTGAGATATTTATTGAGGTGTATAAAGTCATTTTATTTATTCCTAAGCTTATTTTGAGGTTATTTAAAGTACAAATTAGTCCACTTTCCAGCAAGAAGAATTCTTTGAAGTGAAACTAATCAGCATTTGCGCAAAATGAAGGCAAAAACCACGAAAACCTTCCGTGGTCAGCCCGATGTTAATGGAGCTCTGATATATTTCTACCAAAGTATGATTTGCATGAGCACGGCAATCTCTGTTATCATGGAGCAAAATAAAGTCACACTATTTATCACTGTGTTTCGTTCATATGTAGACTTAATCTGTCTCTACTGAGCTATACCTATTTTGATTAAAAAGTTGACATTAGTTTTGTCAAATTTATAAGTACGCTTATTATTTCAGATTTAACACTTAATTTTTCTTTAATCGAGCGCACACATCTTAAATATTGTTGATGAGACCACTTCTTACTTATAATTTAAAAATAATAATCTGGAAATAGAAAACCTTTTTGGTAAAATATTAGTTAATTTGTACTGTATTACTGTACTGGTACTGTGCACTGTCTTTATACTATATGTACTAATGTACATATCGCAATACCTACTATGAGTACTGCGGAAATAGATTTTTTACAGCTTATCAAATGGGATAAATTAGGATAAAATTATTGATTATGATAATTTTGAAATTGTTGATAAGGATATTTTTGAGTTTTTCTCGAGCCGAATGATTGTATCCGCATACTTTATTTTAATTTTGTGCATGATTTTGATCATTACCGGTTTATTGATTATTTAGTTTTATTTCAAAAATAATAACGAGTATTCAGCTAATAATAAACTGAATAAGTTGCTAAAGCACAAAATAATGTTTATTTCCAAAGCTACAATGCTTAGATTTTTTTTTATTATTTTTCACTAGGGTAGTGTGTCTGAAACGTAAACTAATGCGAACATGAAGCAAAAAAAAAAAAAAAAAAAATATGTTGAAGCTATTTTAGGGTCTTGTTTTTATTAATTATTGATTACTTAAAAAAAAAACTTTAATTCCTCCTTAATGTATGGAAGTTGAAGTCTTTCATTTTTTACCAATTTTTGTTCTCCCCTGGCCACAGCGTTCGATGCCAAGCAAGAGATTTTCTAGGGTTTTTTTATTCACGATTGTCGCCAAGTAACTTAGCCGGTTCTTCCCTCCAACGAATATTTAAATACTGTCACTTAGCCGGTTCTTCCACGAAGTATCTTCAAAATGAATGGATTTAGCACTATAAATGAATGTTATACATTTAAATGAAGCTAAAATAAGAACTTCCCCCCCAAAATACCATTTTTTTAAATGTCACTTAGACGGTTCTTCCACTAAGCTCTTCAATTTAAAATGGTCCTAACAACACGTCAAAGTTCGGCTCTGTAGTTGCATTTCAGTGAACTATAGATTGATCAAAATGTTTTTTCCCCCTTCAAGTTTAACAGTTAGTAAGTTTCAAGCTAACTATCAAATCATATTTTTTTTTCATCGAACTCCTTGAACGTTTTTCTACAATATGTAGGCTTTTAGTTATACGTGAAGTTAAAATATATTACGATTTTTAATATCTCAAATATTTTTGCTTCTCCTTACTGTTCAATATATCAGGAATATATAGTGCTAATTTATGCATAAATCATTTAAAAGCTTGCATAAAAATTATTTTAAAACAAGAACTTCTCTCGAGAGTTGAAATATATTTACCCTTATGTAGTTTTATATAAAATATCCCTTTTATGTTGCTTTGTTGTTTTATGTTAAGCTTGAAAATAGTAATTAAGAAATTTATATGCTAGGTGAAGAAGATGTTCCCTCTCTGGAAGTTTCAGAAGAAGGCGGTCTGTTTTGGAAGTTCTGCAGTTGGATAATAAGAGGAAGACGAACCACAAGTAGCTCGCATGAAGATTCACCAAGAAAGGACATCAGTCATAATACAAAAACAGTACTTCCTCTTTGCAAAGAACTAAAAGTTGTTGACATAGAACTGAGTAATAAAAATTTTAAATCAGTGATAGAGTCAAGCCTAGAGAAAACTAAAATAAGATTCATTTGCCCTGACGATTCGGATAAATATTATCCAAGTGATTACTTTTTAGCAAAAATAGCATCTAGAGTTTACAACGAACAGAGCTCAGACGATTGTCTGGAGAAGGGATGGGTTTTGTTGACTACGGCTGATTCCAGCGATGGCTATGTTGGTGCTGCATATTGGAATGCCAAAAACCTGCAGGTTGTTGTAGCCCACAAAGGGACACAAAATGTAAAAGATATTTGGGCAGATTATCAGGGTATATTTTCAAAAAAATATACTTCTCAAATGAGTTCCGCAGCCACGTTTTCAAGTATTGTTATAGAAACTCTCAAGGAACTGAATAAGAAGTATTCGACTGATTTGAATCTTTCCTGCGCTGGACATTCATTGGGAGGATGGCTTGCCCAAGTAACAGCGTTTTCAACTCAATACCTCACTAAGGCAATCGAAGGTGAAGAAGAGTTTTTTGCTATTCGTAAAAATGAAAACGAAGGCTATCATACTCATACTGTAGCATTCGATAGTCCCGGCTGTAAAGATATGCTGTTGAAAATGGAAAGTGATTTTGATGTACGCCATAGTGGTAGAGCCAATTTATCTTCCTTTTTGGATGTCACAATTTTCCTCTCGGCTCCAAATCTAGTCAATACTCGTAACTCACATCTAAATGTGGGTAATTTATATAGGGTGTTTATCGATGACTTACCAGCAAGAAGGACCGGGTGGGATCTTTTTCGATATACTACAGAAACTCATAAGATGGATAAAATTATGAATGGGCTTTCTTCCATGGAAAACAGCTGTTCATCGGGAAAGATAATGAAAGTAATAGATTGGCCACTAGCAAAAGAAGGGACAAGTGGATTTTTGAGCGAAAACATTTTTACTGATAAAAACGAATATGAACATTTTCATAAATTGGCAGAACGTACTGGTTCATACAATCCAACTCCAGATGGTACAGAGTATTGTACGCTTCGCTATCAAGTTAAAGAGGTAGAAAAAGATGAGTGCAGCGCTAATGTTTTCAAACAATCTGAGTTTGACTTTTTGGAGGGATATCAGGTGTTGAAACGAATTTCAATGCTTTCAATCGTGCGTGACTTAATGTTTCCACCTGAGAGTGAGACAGCAGAAAAGACAAAAGAAAAAACAGGAGAAAAGACTGAAGAAAAGAGAAAAAGCAAAATAACAAATGAAAAAGTAGAAGAAATCTTAAAATATTTTGAGATAAAAGCTGGGGAAGGACGAGGTGTTATCAAGTGCAATTCGGAAAATGAGTTACAAAAATTGATTATTTATGTCAAAATTATTTTGTTTATTTTTCCAAATATACATTATGAAATCAAAGATAAATTAAAGAACTTGGATGTTTATAACAACGTTTATGAAAAGCAGTCTCTCGATTATCTTGATACTATAAAGTCTGTAGAAATTCGAAATTCTTCTATGGAATCTATTATTTCGTTTTTAAGAAATTCTAAATTGCAATTTTTGCGATTCATATGCAAAGTGCACCCTGCCATAGGAATACAAAAAATACGTGGCATTCTTAAAAAAGCGAAAGAAGATTATCGATATAGCAAAGTATTTTTTCTAAGTCTAGATCAGCTTGTAAATTTAGAACAGTTTTTTCCATTGCAAAATTTTTTAATACATTTGGATAAAAAACTTTCTGTGTTATTTGTAGTAGGGTGCAATACCGATTCTAAAAAAGCAGTTAATCTGTTCAAGAATTTATTCATTACTTTGAAATCTAGACCTAAGTTTAAGTTAATATTAGTTTCGCATGAATACAACAGTTTAGAAGATTGTTTTGGAAATAAAAGGAATCTTTGTAGTGAAATAAAGGATGATTCAAGCATTACATTTCAAGATTTAACTGATGTATCTCAAGAACAACTTTTAGAGAAAAAAGTTTGTTTTCAAGGAAAAGAGGTAGATCTTGATACTTTGATAACGGAGGAGACGAAACAGCTAATAGATGTCCAAACATTGTCTAAACTTATCAACAATGACACAATAGAGATAGGTAAACCCGTTCCTGATTTAGGAGATGTTAAGAATTACTATATTGATCAAACATTTACTCGTCACGTTAAAGTAAAGAGTGATATCAAAGAGAACAAATCTAAATTTGTTTTTACTAATAGTAATACATGTGATACATCAAAATTCAATCAAGGTGAAGACATAATTTTGATCTCTGACAGAGAGGATTATTTTGATGAATTGAGTAAAAAGAATGAAAATCGTAATGTCCACTGGCTAAAAGAAGAAGATGACCAATTTGTGTGGCAGAAATCTTATGGAACTTTATCAAACTTGCGAGAGTTTATAGATACAGAGAATGCCTCGGAATGTAATGACGTAGATGGGTCCGTAGTAATTATAAGTTCAGTATCGGGTGCGGGAAAAACCACTGTATTGACAGAACTAGCACAAAGGTTAAAAAAGAACGATCCTTCTTTGTGGGTTATGAGATTCAATTTGAATTCATATACTGAAAAGCTAGTAGGTGAAGAGTTTGTTAATGATACGGCCAATGTTTTTGAATTTCTACTGGATATAGCAAGTCTAAATAGTCCATTGGAGAAAGATTTGTTTAAACATAGACTGAATTCCGAAGGTGGTAAAGTTGCTTTGCTATTTGATGGTTTTGACGAGATTGTTCCTAAATATAAAGAGAAAGTTATTGAACTATTAAAAGTTCTAAAGAACTTAAAAATAGAAAAGCTCTACGTAACTACGCGTCCACACATGAAAAATGAATTAGAAGATGCATTAAATATATTGGCATATACACTGAAATTGATGTCAAAAGAAGATCAAATAATATTTTTGAGAAAATATTGGAGTAAAGAACTGGAACTAAACATTACCGAGGAGAGGATTTTTAAAATTTTCGCAAAACAATTACTTGACTGCATGTCACGTCCAATTTCAGATGAAAGAAAAGAATTTACAGGGTTACCTCTTCAAACAAAAATGCTGGCGGAAGTTTTTGGAAAGGACTTTAAAAACTTTTACAAATCTCCCCTTCAAAATATGACATCCTTGATTAAGAAGCTGAATTTACTGGAACTGTATAATGTCTTTGTGGATAGCAAGTACAAACGACATCTTGCAGATAAAAAAAATTTTGATCTCACAAAATCTGGTACAGAATATAAAATACTGTACAACTCGTTTATAGAAAATCACTCTTTATTAGCTTTAAACTCCTTTTTTGGGGAAAGCGACTTAAATAAGTTTCTTTCTGAGGAGTTCAAACAACTGAAAGAGTATACGAAACAGGTTCTGGAAGGAGAAGAAAACTCAGAATTCATTACCTGCAATGTGGATGGAAAAACAAGCTTTATTCATCCAAGCTTTGCTGAATTTTTTGTTGCTTGTTTTTATTGGAAGAACATAGAAAAACAGGAAGTCAAAAATTTTCTCTGTGAGCACATTTTTAGCGAAGATACTGAATTAGTTCGGATCTTCTTCGATTATATGGCAATTGACAACCAGGATGAATGTAAAGTACACATTGCAGTCTTGAACAACGATATTATTCAAATTGAGCTATTATTTTCAGGTGCAGAGGAATCTGGGGATTTAATTAATGCTACTGATAGTTTGGGAAGAACGGCGCTTCATTTAGCGGCGCCATATGGTCACTTGACTACGGCCAGCAGTTTATTAAATCACGGCTACAATGTTAACGCTCAAGACCAACTACTTTGTGGAGGTCCATTAAGATATGCAGATAAATGCGGTCATTGGTTTGTTGCTGAAATGCTTCTAGAAAAAGAAGCGAATTCTATTGACATGCCAAACTCAAAGGAAATAATTCAAAACTGTATTGCTGGTGAACGAAGAATTACATTATTGCATAATGCATCAATGGCAGGTTTAGTAAATTTTCTTAAGGTTCTGATTGAAAACAAACCTAATTTTGTAAACGCAATGGACGAATTTGGTTTCACTCCTTTATATCATGCTTTGAATAAGGATGTAGCTGAGCTATTAATAACCCGAGGTGCTAATATTAATTGTAAGAACGACCGTGGTTGGACTCCTTTGCATGCAAGTGTTGCTAAGAAAAACAAAGAATTTGTCGATTTTTTAATTAAGCGAGGCACTAACATCGATGTTAAAGATAACGATGGCTTCACCCCTCTACACGTAGCAACTATTTTAGATGATAACGAGTTAGCTGATGTTCTAATAACAAGACACGCTGATATTGAAGCTAAAGACGACAGCGGTGAAACTCCTCTGCATTCAGCTTGTTTCGAAGATAACAACGAGGTTATGAAGCTTTTAATTAAACATGGCGCAAACATTGAAGCTAAAAATTTTGGTGGTCTTACTCCTTTACACATAGCTGCCGCTACAGATAATTCTAGAATTGTTATGTTTTTTATAAATAGAGGAGCCAATGTTGAAGCTATGGATAACGGTTGTCGTACGCCACTGCATATAGCAGCTGCCGGAGATAGCACATCGGTTGTGGAAGTTTTAATCACAAATGGAGCTAATATTGAATCTAAAGAATGCTGTTATCGTACGCCACTACACATAGCTGCTGTGAAAGATAGTGCTTCAGCTGCCAGAGTTCTAATAATAAAAGGTGCTTGTGTTAATGCTAAAGATATTGATTGTCGTACACCACTGCACGTAGCTGCTGAGGAAAATAGTGCTAGAGTTGCTGAGATTTTATTAATGAATGGTGCTGAGATTGAAGCTAAAGATGCCTGGGGTTGGACTCCTTTGCCCTTAGCTTTTGAACGTTCTAGTGTAGATGTTGCCAAATTTTTAATGGAAAAAGGAGCTGATAGATTATCCAGAGATAACTCTGGATATTCTATTCCACAAAAAGATATTGAACTAAGAGACGATGTTGATAGCCAAGATGACGATGATCAAAACAATCCTAGCTTTTGTCAGTCTTTTTGTGCCAAAGCAAAATATTTAATCCTTATTTACTAAGTTACTAAGTCATATATTATGTTTAAATAAATGAAAAAATATAAAAAAATTTAAAAAGTTTAAAAAATGCGAAAATAAAAAATTTAAAACTTGTCCTTTAGCTGATAATTCTCAGATTGACAGCTATTCCAGTGTATTTTTTTGTAAAAGTTTTAATATTATTTATTTAATTCAGTGCAATTGCTGTAATTTGTGTTATGTTGGTCAGACAGGTCTTGAATTTCATAAGTGGATTAATTTCCACAGGTCTGTTATAAAAAATTTAATAATAGTAATTTTTCCACTGATTATAAAATTTTGCATTATTAATTTCATGATTTTGATAATGTTACTCTTTTTATTTTAGATTTTAGGGATAATTTAGATAATAGACTTGATTTAGAAAACATTTACATTAGTAATCTTAAAACTCTTTTTTCATATAGATTAAATACTAAATTTAATGGTGAAGGTAATGTTAATACAGAATATTATTGTATTTATGATAAATTTAAAGTTTTTAATTTTCCTAGTGTTTTTGATTCCAAGTATAGGAATAAAAGAAGTGGTAGAAAAGGTAAAGTTATTGATTTTGATGATTTTTCGAATATTTGTAACTTACCTGTTACTTTGAATCACCTGAATTGACCTGTTACTTTGTCTTCAATATTAGGAAATATATTTTTGGTTTTAAAAATAAAGTTCTTAAAAATTTCCTTATTAATTTTGGTTCTAAAATAAAATCTGATACTTAACTTATTAAATTTATTGTTTTGGATTTGATTAAATCAAAACTTGGTGTTAGTATGACTGACTTGCTCTTTAATAAGGTTTCTAATGTTGAAAGGGTTTTTTGTACGATTAATTTTCATGATAAAAAAAATTTTAAAATGTTAAGTTGCCACAGATTATACATGGTCTTTCTGATTTCTTTCCTTTAAAGAAAATTATAGTTTCTGCTGCTTATAAACATTCTCTTACGCTTCGAAAAAAGGTATGCAGTTATAATTTTTTAAGTCGAAATTTCAATTGTATTTCTAAATTTGATTGTTATTGTAATGAAAAGGATTTTTCACAATATATTGATAATGATTATGGACATATTATTACGAGAAATTTGGAGATTGTAGGTAATTAAGATTTAATTAATATTTTAAGCAAAGGTTCAAAATTTAGGATAAGATTTAAAATGAAGATTTTATTTTATCCATTGAAAAGGATCCTGTTTTTTTTAATAGCAAAAATTTCCAGAAATTATAATTGGCCCGTTGAGGGTGCTTCAGAGTGGAAGGCTAAAATTATTGAAAAAGTTAAATTTAATTTATTTAATACCAGTTTTAGTTCATGTCCTAGTGGTACTGTTATTGATTATGATTTGTCTAGAAATCAGAGATGCCAACTGCTCCGGACACGCCAAAATAATAAGAAAAACGGTAAATAACTACAGCGTAAATGTGACAAATTTTGACTATTTTTGCTTGCTTTTTAACAGGTGTAGTATGACATAAGAACTTCCTATTTTCCTATTTAAATTTTGAATCTGAGTACCAGCCTAATGAAAAAGGCTTTAGCTCATTCATCTGAGTGAGAAGTTTGTAAATTCGGAGCGAAGCTCCGAGAGATGTTTGGGGTAGATTAGGTAGTGGGCATTTCTTTCGTCGTTAACTGGTTGAAGTAGAACATCAGAGAACAGGGCTCTTTCCCTGCATGATGGAATTTAGAAGCTCCATTGCTTCTTGGTTCTTTAGCAGATTCTGCAGCTCCTTAATGATGGAAATCAGTCTGTTGGATGTTGAGACTTTAGAGGAGATTTTCCGTTGTTTTTGGAATTTTTTCCTGGGGCGGGCCTCGCACCCAGAAAAATTGGCAGTATGATCCTTGTTGCAGTTGCAACATTTTGGAGGTGTTGATCTTTCTTTACGGCATTCGTAAGAGAAGTGGCTTTCGGCGCACTTTAGGCATCTCGGCTGTGCCGAGCATGCGCTTTGTGCGTGTCCGTAGGCCTGGCATCTATAGCATTGGACGGCACTTCTTCCGCCGCGAAATCTTTCCACAATCACGGGGAACTTTTCAATGTGTTCGATGTGGAATACACGCTGATGATTGGCTGAGTCCTTGATGATCGCTAGGAAAAGTGGGAGGAGCCTAAAAGCCCCGCCCTCTGGCTTCTTGAATTGCACGATCTTTAGGATTTCTAAGTTCAACTTCTCTATTTCTAGAGAAATTTTAGAGATATCAAAGTCTTTTGGAAGGCCTCGGAAAAGAAACTTCCTATTTCTCTTGATTGGGGTAGTTTTATCATCAGTGGGAGTCTTATCCGAAGGTTCAGGCAAAGATGGAGTCGGGAGGGGTTCAGGAGTAGGTTCAGAGCGCTTGCTCTTCTTCTTCTTCCTCTTTTTCTCCGGTCTTTTCGAATCAGGATCAACTTTTGTGGGGATTTCGGAGGCTTTCGCCTCTTCCATCTGTTCCGATTCCTTTGCGGCATCCTCGCTAGTAGATTCGGTGGCTTTCACTTCCTCTAGTAGTTCGGGCTCTGGTGTGATTTTTGGCCCTAAAAAGGGCCTTTCAAGAGGTTTTGTAGTCTTTTGGTCTTTTAACTCCAAAAGGATTTCAGCATCTACGATGTTGGTCCAGTAAGTTTTGCGCTGCATGTAGGTTCCCGCAGGGGCGCCTCGCTCAGCATTGCGATAGCGAATTTGAATCTCGGCATCAAAGTCGAAGTCTGGCCTTTCATTGATGATCGCTTGGAAATTTTTTCTCGCATTGGTTTTGTATCCTACAATATCGGGAGGTGGGTGCACGCGCGTGGGTTGGAGAACCTTCCCACCGCGGCCGGATCTGTATGTTGACATCGTAGATAGAGCTTGGTTATAACACAACCTTACCCTATGAGAGCTCGAGCTGGAAAAAAAAAGAAAAATGACATAAGAACTATAAAGTGGTAAATTATATAAGCCTACGAATTATTTAGAAATAGTGGTGGATAAAAATCTACTAAATTGAAATTTTTAAACCAAGAATCGCAATGGATAAACTACCACTTTAAAAAATATATTTGCTGTCCGGAGCAAGTTGGCATCTCTATCTTAAAAATCTTAAAGATAAATTTATTGTTACTGTTGTGGATAAGGCTTCAAATAATTTTTGTATTATGTGTAAATATTTTTTTAAAAAATTGATTATTGGAGAATATAACGCAAATAATACTTATTTAAAATTAAAAGAAGATAAGAAAGTTATTGAAAAAAGGATTATTGCATTTAGTAAGAAATTAAAATTTAGGTTAAATAGGATTGCATTTCATATATTTATTTCCCATTGTTAAATTTCATAAAAATCCAGTTAAATTTAGGTTTATTGCGTTTGGTACTAATTGTTACAATTCTGATATTAGTAAAAAGTTTTTCAGTTTTCTAAATTTTTTTTTACTTAAAATTAAAAAAGAGAAAAATAATGTTATAAATAGTAATGTTGAAGTTTTGGATTATATTAATAATAATGATATTTCCAGCATTAATACTTTTGATTTTGAAAATTTGTATACAAGTATGCCACATGAACAGATTATTGAAATTTGTAGCGGCATTTTCGATAAGTATTTACTTAATGAGAAAATTGATAAGTCTAATTGGTTGGATTTATGTAGGTTTAATCTTTTTGAGAATGTTCTTTTTAATGGTTTAGACTTATAAACAAATTATTGGAATTCCACAAGGTAATTCCTTTTCTGGTGCTTTTGCTAATATTTTTTGCATTTTTTGAAGCTAAATTTCTTGAGTATAATGAATTTAATGCTTTTTGATATATTGATGATTTGATTTAGTTTAATTGTGATAATCATAATTTTATTTATAATATTTATCCTGAAGATTTGGTTTTGAAGAAAACTAATGAGAATTGTTTAAATGTTGAATATTTAGATTTTAAAATTGATATTGTTGACAAAATAATTAAAATTGGTGTTTTTAATAAATGAAAAGCTTTTAAATTTAAAGTTATTTTTTTCTGCAACTTAAATACTAATCTGTGTAATAAAATTTTTAAAAATTTAGCTTTTTCACAATTGGTTGGGATTGAAAGAAATTGCAATAACGTTGAGAGTTTTAGGGAGGCTGTGAATAATTTTTTGAATAATTTGAGTAATAATGATTTTCCTTTTAATTTTTGTAAAGTTAATTTTTTGATTAAGAAAATGATTGAAGAATACTAGTTTTTTATTTCTTTTAACAGGGCGCAATTCAAGTCTTAACTGAGCAGCCCCAGTTAAGCATTCTATTAATTTGTTACGTAATCTTTTCTTTGACTTCTTTTTTTCAATCTGCGCATTTTAAGAGAGGGCGTTGTTTTCTTTTGTTTTAAGTGTTTCCTTTTCATTTGGTTTGCTTGTGAAATCAATGTTTGACCTGGTTAATGTGAGCTTTTATTTTCTGATGATTTTGTTTGAGTTTCTTTTCTGAATTGGTTCTATATATTTTTTTCCCGGACTTCTACAAAACCTTCGGGGTACTGAGGGAGTTAATTTAGGCATTTGTTCTCTTTCTCTCAATAGAAAAGGTTTTGTTTTATGGCTAACGGGGCCGGTTCACCCTAAAGACGTCGGCTTCGGTGGTCATATTTTTATTTCCTTCGTTTCCTTTATTGCTACATTTATTCTTTCTTTTTTTGAAATTTTTGCTGATTTTAAGCTCTTTTTTTCAGAGAAGTTTTGTCAATTTTGAATTAAAATATTTGGTATTCTCTTAGTATTATAATCCTTATTTACGTTATTATATTTATTTATTTTAATAATGCCTTAATTACTAATAAAAATGTGAAATATTTACAAAATAGATACAATAACTGAACATATTAAACTGCTAATATATAAGAAATTAGTTGGTGGAAAAAATTAATGCCTGCATGCATCACGTACAATTGCATATATTACGTAATTAAGGTAAATACTTTCATTATCCAATAATAATTAATAGATAAAGCTGAAAGAAATTTATAAAAAATGCTTGAAAAATAAGGATTTATTTCTAATTATAATATAAGTTAGACAATTATGGGAATCATGGTTTGCTTATACTTGCTTAGAAGAGGAAGTAGACACAATTTTTCTTTACGGCACTTAATTCCTTTCATAGGAAAAAAAAACTCTTGTATACTGCAAAAATAGATAGACTATTAAAATAAATTAAGGAGATATTTAATCATAGTTTGGGATTGTTATTTGGGTGATTCTTTGGAAACATGACATTTTTTTCTCCAAAATTAGAGTTTTCAAAACAACCTAAATTTTTTTGTATACTTCTTTAGTTACATTTATTAATATCTTACAGACAGCAGTGTAGTTTATTGACATTTGCTCAAGAAAAATAAAATAAAATAGAGATTCATCAAATTTTAAAAGACAGGAAAATGACATATTAGCTTAGAAGTAAAGAAAGCAATCATTTTAAGCTAATAGTAAGTAACTCAACTTAAGAAACTCAAAAAGACAAAGATGAAGAGTTAATTTTAACTTTTTATGTAAATAAATTCCAAAAATAACTATTGTGAACAATTTGAATTTGATTTCTTTTCGGATTCTCGTTTTTTTTTCTCAGTTTATTTTCCCCTGTATGCTTTTAGGCCTCATGTTTTAAAATAACCTAGTAAAATTAATTTTATAATAATTGTCATCGGAATTTTTTTTTATTTTATTATTTAAATTTAAAATATTTCAAATAATTTTATCTTACAACTTTATTGCATTCTTTAACTTATGCAACCAAGTAGAATTTAAAGACTATGACAGTGATGTTCTTAGCTTACCCTTTATATTTTAACTATCTGTGTTTTGAAAAAAAAAAATTAAAGCCTTTGAATTGTTTTATGAATGTACCATGAATTGTTTTAATTCTTTTATCCACTGAGGAAAGAATCAAAATTGTTGTTGATATGTACAGAATAAAATTTTGTGCCATAATCAATAATTAAACAAATAAATAACTTTGATTATATACAAGCATATTACAATCTTACATAAACTGGGTATTAGGTTAATATTTGCTTTCCCTCTTTACATTAGACCGTTTAAAATTTTTTCCAGGAAAATGACAAATTTGCCAAAATAAGCCAGGAAATAGACAATTGCCATTTTATAGCTTTAAAACTAAGACGTTTACTTTCCGTTACACAACAAGATATCTTGAAATAACTCAGGTAAATCTATGTAGTTTATGTTATTAATGATTTCAAGAAGACAGGAAAATGACAAATAAAAATCTACTCACTTTGTAAAATTTTTTGAAACAGAAAGTTGGTTCTTTATTCCTGAAATAAGACATGTTTTGATAGGATGGTATTCTAATCTATTTCTTAACCTAAGATATTGATTGCTGACGCTATCTATTTTGGTTATAAATTACTTAAAAATAGTAGCCAGGAAAATGACTGATGCGACTTTATGTGACAAACAAATTATTAACAGAAAAAATTATTTTCAGCAAATTTTTTCGAAATAATACCCTCTGCATATATTCTGGAAATGCTTACAACTGTTGAGATTAAAAGAATTATATATTGAAAAATTTATGGGTAGTTTTGAAGCTAGTTATTATTGGAAATATTGTTTGTGACATACCAGGAAAATGACATTTTAAAATTCAATTAAAATATTTGAATAAAGAAAACAGTCAATGCTTACGCAAAGTCATTTTAAAATGCTAACAGCAATGGTATTTATTAAAATTTAAAAAAAAAAGTTCTTTTAGTAGTATAGTATTAGATCTTGGAGCAAGAGACTGTGAATTGTCGTATTTCGTGAAAATCACCCATTTGCTTATTTCTGCTGTTAAATGAGGAATGAGTTCCCTTATTATCATTTCAGTGGTCTCTTAAAGTAGCATAATCGCTTATTAATCAATAGATTGATTATAAATTTATGAATACAGTACTATTAATGTTTTTTTTGAAGAAGAAAAGAAAAGCAGATTTTGTCAGCAGTGGAACATTTTTAAAATATTTGAATTCGATTAAGCTCTAAAATCAGTAATAAGGAAAAAAGATGTAAGAGCACATTGTTATAACTAGGTTTTGTAACACGCGTCATTTAAAAAAAAAGAAATAGTAAAAGCCACTACTCTCAAATAAACTACTTAAAAAAAGTAGTATAGTTAGTATATAAAAAAAGTAGTATAGTTAGTATATAAAAAAGTCGTCATATATTAACACATGCTAACTAGATATAACTTATATAATTGCTTGTTGCATTTTTTTTCCATGTAATTACAATTGCTTCCTCTCTGCAGGATACCCTAGTATGATTAGGTGAAACTTTAAGGGGAGGTAAGAGACATCCTAAGTTTCAGAATTGTATATCAACCCTTGGTCGAAAATATCCTGGAAGAGTAGAATGACAGGTACAGGAAACAAAAAGACAAAAAAGATCACCTAAAATATTTATTTGTCAAATATGTTACATGTCCTGCTGCAGAAAGATCTGCGAAAATGCCAGGAAAATTATTTCAAGCATTGTTAGTGATGCACACCATCGGGACATGGGTAGGCAGACTAGATCAAATACACCTGGGTATTGTTGGATATCCGCAGCACGATTCTTACAACCAGATGCAGTTCAGAATTCATACGTGTTGCTTACTCAGCATTATTCAATGCACCCCGAAAATAAAAATCTAGGATGCTTAAATCGGGAGAGCGTAGTGGCAGGGAAACCGGTTCACCATGCCCAATTCATCTTGTGAACAACATCAGTGAAGTTTCGTGAGATCGTGATTTCGAATCCGTCTGGCCGAAAACTCCACGTGTATTAAATTTAATGGAGACTGGTGCACGTGAAATTTGTCGGGGTCACTAAGTTCTCCAAGTTTCCATAACAAATCAATATCTCTTTTTCAAATGAAGGGTCGGATGTTCCAGAAAAGGGTTTAAAATTTCTTCACGTCTATATATTTATGACAGTCTATGAACAAAAATCATCATTTTTTCTCGAACATTTCTTCTCATTATTATTGTTTATGACAGGTCATGGATAATTTTTAATAAGTCACGAAAGGTTTTTTTTTTTTGATTATGAAAATACCAAAGCATTACAATGGAAATTCGCTAAAATTTATACAAAATGTACTCTTAATATTACCTTCTGGTGTTGAATGAAATTCTTGGGTACTAAATTGGAGATAGATCGTTCTTTGTTCAGATCAAAATCACGATCTATGGATGAATGAATAGATTTTGAATGGGTCCTCCCTGTAAAATGGGCTGTGATGTATGTGTCGCTGAAGTCGTATTCTTGGTCCTCGATGACGCCACTCAAAATCAAGAAATATACACTCTGTCTTCAATTCGTCTGGTTTCTCATAGCAGGCTTACTGGTTCAGGCAACTGGCATAAGTAACAACAAATTCCTGTGATGTCCCCTACCTTCCCTTAAAGTGTATCCCAATAATACTGGGACACTCTGTAAATAATACAGACATGTCAAACGAGAAAAAATTTACATTTTGCATCATTATGCTATTAAATATCATGATGTTTAACAAACTTTCACGGCTAGGTTTGCATAATTTGATAGCCTAAGAATTTCTGAATCATGTATTTTTGTTAAATGTTCTTTTTCTCTAGAATGTTAAGGGCTGAAAGTATAAAAGACTGTTCCTATGAAAAAAACTTTAAATTATATTTCATTTGGGTAATGGTTCGATGTTTAATAGTGTTTTTAATATGATTTAAATTTGATTGGGTTTAATGTATCAATAGATGGTTAATGTTGTCTAAATGATGTAGATATATTTCTTTTCAAAATCAGCGTGAATAAGTTATATCTGTATTATTATTGTGTTGTATTTATCTAGTACCAGTTTACTTTTGCAAATATGCATAAATATTTGTAAAGAAATATTGCTCAAATTTTGCATCTATTTTAATGTCATCACTGTAAAGAAATGTAGTATGGATGTTGTAATTAAAACACTATTTGATTACCACATTGCTTTTGTTATTTATTACATCTTGAAGGAGAGCAATATCAAATTTCTTTATACCAAATTTTACAATAATTTTAAGTAACGTAAGCATATTTTTGCTTACGTTAATCAATATCTTCTGATATAATTTTCTTCCTCAGTAAATATGAGGAAATTCGCAAATTTACGTTAGTTTCCGTACTTAGGATTTCAAGTAATTGTGCAGTTTTGGAGAAATGCGAACGCGCCCGTTAAAAAATATCAAACTTACGAAAGTGAAAATAAGAGATTTTGCCAAATTACGTAAGTTAAAAACGCTTACGTAGTGAAATATCATTTTAACTTTGACCACAAAATCAAAACAATCATTTACAATGGACGTAGACTATCTCTTTAAAGCTCTGGCATATGATTCAAGATGCTTTTCTCTATGCAAAACTGCGTTTCTGTGATCAGAAAAATTTAGTAGATCATAGATTTTTGATAAATTTAGCGATAAGGAATGCAGCTTATTATTATTATTAATTATATTTAAAAAAATATAGTAGTAAACGTGATTATTTAACTTCTTTTAACTAAATTGTGTAGTTAAAATATATAAACGTAATTTTCAATTTTAAAATAGCGAAAATATGTCTAGTTTCTTAGGCAACCATAATGTTAAACAAAAACCAATAATATTATTTCTTTATTGAATCAACCACGTATTGTAATATGTCTAGTTTCTTAGGCAACCATAATGCTAAACAAAAACCAATAATATTATTTTTTTATTGAATCAACCACGTATTGTAATATGTCTAGTTTCTTAGGCAACCATAATGCTAAACAAAAACCAATAATATTATTTTTGTATTGAATCAACCACGTTTTGTAATATGTCTAGTTTTTTAGGCAACCATAATGTTAAACAAAAACCAATAATACTATTTTTTTATTGAATCAACCACATATTGTAATATCACATGATTCATATCTAGATTTTATCAATACATTTCTTCAAATTCGCATTCCATGTAGATGATTTTAGTTCGAAGGTCGGCTTGAACAGAGAACAATATTTAACAGCCATAAACAGTGTGTTTGTAGCTTTGTCTTTATGGTGTTAATTACGCCAACATAACGTAAGGATACTTAGCATCTAAAATAAACGCGAGCATGCGCAGTGCGTACGGGAGAGTACGAAAGCTAGTGTGAAAGTTGTTTTTAACGTATGCCTGTTTAGGCAGAGGAGGCGTGATTGTTCTTGTTTTCCAGTGGCGCCATCTATGGCCAAGAGTTCGACTTTTGCCATACCATACGTCACACCCGTTTGTAGAGTGGACCCATTCATACATCCATTCATTCATCCACAGATCGCAATTTTGACCCGAATCAGAGAACGATCGCTCTCCAATCCAGTACCCCCAGAGATTTTTTATTTGTTTCGGGAATATGGAGGACTTTCACGACTCAACCGATTTAACGTTCATCAGTATTTTTACTACACGGAGAGACTTCGGCCTGCGGGGTTCTAACCCACGAACTCTCGGACATGGCCCCAGCGCCCTACCAACCAGGCTATCCCGGCCTTAGCGTAAAAGTGTGAAATATAATATAGAAAGCTTTTTTTTATTTTTTGAAGTAATTATATTGAAGTACTGTTTCCAGTCGAAACAAAATTGATCAAACAGGTGGCTGTCAGTTCTCGGAACTTGCAGGCGGTTATGCTATGAACTTCCAGGTGTAAGGATGGAAAAATACTGTTTTCCTCAGAAAGGGGTAAATGATGTGAAAAAGGTAAACAATAAAAAATATTTATTACAAATCTTTCATTTATGATTTTTTGTCCTAAAAAATAAGAATTGAAAACAAAATTAATATCAATTTCCTTTTATTACTTTTTTAAAAAAGTTTTTTTCAGGAGAAAGAAACCATTTTGGAGAGAGCCAGTAAAAAGGGTTCAGCGTGATATGTACTGGTGGTCCAGTCCATCCCAGTCACAATTAATTCTTAGATAATGCTTGTCATTCAAGGATGCAAGAAAAGTCATGTGAGTGTTCAAAGAAGCCGCTCTCTCCCTTTCAGGAAATTCCAAGCCTTAAAGGTGTTTAAAAAAGAAAGTTAGCCAATAAAGAATTTATAATACATTAAATTTATTAATTAATAAAAAAAATAATAAAAGTGTCAAAAATTTCCACAAACAAAAAGTATTTTTCGAGGAAAATTTTTAAAAATTCTGAAAAAAGTGAAGATTTTTTGTTACAAATGCTTGTACTTTTTTCCCGAAGTAACGAAAAACATGTAAAAGTACTACATTTAAAAAGGAACGAAGTACAAGTAAAAGTGCATACTTTTTACTTTTGTTACTTGTAATGTTGTTGTTGTTTTAAATGTATACTATTCAATAAAATATATTATGGAAAGTTTATTTGGCGGATATTGGTTGTCCGAAATGTTATGCACTCACCATTATGCAATAATAAAAAGTGCAATTTTTTTAAAAGTATAATTGTATGAAAGTATGAATATAAGTATAATTTTAAATTTTTACCTCGTATGCACAGTACTACTTTAAATCCGCATTATTTTAGCAATTATACGCATTTTTTTTAAAATTTTTTTTTCAAATTTAAAACCAATAATTTTATAATTAATTTTAAATTGCTCCAAAAATTTTGTTTAATTTTACTGAATATTTTTAAAGTTACAGCAAAGAAACATAAGACGAAAAAAAGTTTTTTTTTTATATAAGTGTTCATATCTCCATAAATAATTAAGATAGCTTTATGAAATTTTATGCAGTTATTGCCAATATCAACCAAAGTAATCGACACAAGTTATAGCATTTTGCTTCCGTTTTTGACACAGGTTGTTCAAAAATGTTTGTTTTCTTTCGTAATTAATTTGTCAGTCTTTCAAATCTCTGAAGGCTTTAAACTTTATCGTAAAGTAGTAAAAATCACATGAACTAACACTTCTAAAGTTGTAAAATAGTCCTCTAAGTATTAAATAAAAATGTCAAAAACTGAAAGTGTCTCTTCTATTATTGTAATGTAGTGTCTCTTTAATCTAGAATGAGTTAAAGGGTGAGATACCAATTAGTTAAAGAGCAAATACCCTACCACTTTCTTTTATAAAAGAACCTTTTGCCTTACTGGAAAATAATGAGTGCACTTTGGCGGACAGAACTTTCTGAAAACCTTATATTATAAAAAACGCCTATCTTTTATTTTATTATATGATTGTACAGTCGTCAAAAAAAAAAAAGATATCACCCTGAATAACTTTCGTTCTAATGATCCGATTTTCACGAACTAAGTGTCAATCTTAATGGTTCCTGGGGGTGACCTCAAATATGCTAATTAATTAGTGCTAACTATTAATTAAGTTACGAAATCAGACACAAAAACGTACTTTCTCTGAATAAACATATATTTTTTTTTACATATTTGGAATCTAGACACTTGAATTAGGGGGGGTAGACAAAATTTTCAAACAATTGGGTCGTAAATTGGGTTGCAATAAAGGTTTATATATTTGGCGATAGTCCTGAAAACCGCCAAAAAAAGTCGCCTGCGCAAATAAATATTTTAAGATAACCCATTGACTGATTCAAAAGAGAAACGCTTAATTTTACTAGGTTGCTAGGCAACCAATTTCTGACTGTAAAAAAATTGAAATAATGTTTTGTGATTGCTGTGAGAGGTTTAATTAATAGTTAATAGAAAACATCTCGAAGTTTCTAGGCAATAGACAATTTTTAAGTTCATTTATGTCCAAAAAGCAAAAAAAAAAAAAAAAAAAACATTATTTTATTCTCCTTTGAAGAGAAACTTTGAATCGATTTATAAGTTTTTAGAATTTAAATACATGAACTTTTTATCTGATATTATTTAGATTATGCTATTTTTGCTATGTTTATTCGAGAATTTCATACTAAAATCGAATTAACATAACTTATACAAAATTTTAGCTATAAACAAAATTAGCTATATACAAAATTTTAGGGATAATGATTTTTACAGCTTTAATCGAGTCGTCTAGGCATGAAAGTTTGAAGAAAAAAAAAGTGCTTGAAAAATAAAATGTAGCTTGTATAGTAATTCTAATGCACATTCACAAGGTTTTCTATAATTTACGATATTTCTTTTTTCTATAACTCAATGAATTGCTGAATGTTTAGTGACATTTTAAAAACATTGAAATATTTTATGTTTAAGAATAAGATATTGAAATAATATGTTGCATATTGTATGATTCATTGTTTAAAAAATTGCTTCATTTTGCTAGATATTTACGTTACATGGTTTTCTTTGGATAAAGATGATTAGCAAATAGCATCCACATGTTTCGATACATTCTGAAACTTACGTTCGCAAATTCACCATAAAATGTCGCACAGCATATTCTTCAATTACGATAAGCTACATTTACCACCAAATACTGCTACTATGATTATTTTTGTTTTCTTATATATATATATATATCTGATATGATACTCTCTTTTTAAACAGAGCTCGTAAGGCCCTTAAGATACTGAAATGGGGGCACGAAAACTTAAAAGATTTTTTTTTTCCTAATGCCCGCCTGTGTTAACATCCGTCAATTCAGGCATCTACAGGGCGACAGATATCTGTGTTACCTAAGGATTCCTAACGAGCATCAAACATTCTCAAAATTAAGTGTTCATTCACTGGAAAATTTAGTGTTTATTCAATTTAAGAGCTGTTCCTTCACTTGGTTATCTTACTACTTATTATTTAAACCACCAAAAGCTTAAAACAATATTATGTAAGTTATCTAAATTTTTTTTACATAATTTGCATTTAATAACAAATATGTCGACATGCATTTAATAACAAATACGTCATTTAGCGAAAATTACAAATTTTGAAATTTTTATGAATTTTTTTGAATTTTTATTTTTTAAAGACAAGCTAAGCTTAAGTATTCCATCATTGGTTAGTTTACCCTATAAGATTTTGAGAAATTTGCAATGTTGTGAGAGATGCTTAAAAATATTGATTACGTATTTTTATTAATATTTATAAAATATATATTCAAGAAATTGATGAATATTTTATTCCAAATTTATTCATTCGTATGTATATTATTGAAATTTTATCAGTTATTGAGAAAAAAAAACTAAAAAATAATCACATTAAAAAAGCACAATCTGTTGTATAATCATATTCTATCAGAAGCATGCTTTTATAAAACTCCACATTCTCTGAATAAAATGTATTTTATTCAATAAAATGTTTTATTCAAATTTCTTTACTAAATTGCAAATAGAATTTTAGACGACTAAAAAAGAAACATCGTATTTTATAGCTTAAAAAAATAAAAATGAAAAGATAAGCAAACGATTATTAGCGAAAAAAATATGAATGAAATTTTATGCTAAGCGCGCGAAGTCAAGTTCCTCGCAAGTTTATCACATTTTAATATTAATCGCCCCATTTAATCATTTCTTCATTGTCGCCAAATTATTTTTTTAAAAATAATTAATTTTAATTTTTCTCAGCTTCTAATAAATAAAAACAGTTGAAACTTTAGATTTTTCAATTGAAAAATATGTAGATTAATATGGTATAAAAAAATTTATACCTTATAATTCAAAAATTTTTCATCCTTAATTTAATTAAATAATAAAAAATAATTAACAATTATTAAAAATTATTTTTTTCGTGAAATTATCTTTGGGTAAATGAGTTTTATGACTGGGTGAAATTTTCTTCGAATAGCTTTATTAGTTTTGAAAATATGACTAAAAACGTAAAAAGTGAAATTAACATTAAGGGGTACGAACTTTGGATCGCTCTCCTGACCAAACTATGGGGACCATATTTCCCACATGGCGGCTACCCCCTATATTTTGAAGGTTAAAAATCCAAATATGTAAGAAAAAATATATGTTTATTCAGAGAAAGTACGTTTTTGTGTCTGATTTCGTAACTTAATTAATAGTTAGCACTAATTAATTAGCATATTTGAGGTCACCCCCAAGAACCATTAAGATTAACACTTAGTTCGTGAAAATCCGATCATTAGAACGGAAGTTATTCAGGGTGATATCTTTTTTTTTTGCGGACTGTACAAGTCTATTCTAGCTCTATATAAGTAATATACTATATTTATACTCTCTCTCTCTCTCTCTATGTATATATATATATATATATATATATATATATATATATATATATATAAGTTCAAAATGAAGAATAAAACAAAGAAAAATTATAGACATATGAAAAAATAGGGGGGGGGGATAATAAGTAAAAAAATAACAAACAACAGCTTATATATAAAAAAAGAAGGATGAAATTTTATTTAAAAAACCGGAAAAAAAAGATATAACCTTTTCATCAGCCCACACGATTATATCCGCAAAACAGATTGTTTGAACTTATTGTTTTTCTTAACTTTCTTCGTGTTTTCTTGTATTTATTTATTTATTATATATATATATATATATATATATATAAATTTTTTTAAAATATATTTTACTAATCAAATATTTTTAAAGTATTATGATAAATGATACTGGTTTATACTGTTTAGTGATATTCCCATTTTTAAATATCACATATTATGTTTAAGGAAGTGTATATGAAATATTAAATATTATAACTATTCGTGCGAGATTATTTGTAAATATATTTGAGTAAATTTGATTATTCTGTGTTATGCACTATTTTCTTATTTCATTTTAAAAGTGAAATTTTTTTTACCAATATTTTTTTCTATTTCACATGCACCATACAAGTGTTATGAACTTAATAATGATATGCGTACAAGTGTAATGATAGAAATGTTATGAAACATTGTTTTTGTAATGTTTTTAAGTTACGTACTAATTTATATGTCTGTAATTTCCTTTACGCTAGAAAAATTTAAGTTTCGTACTAGATTAAAAAGAGGTATTATGATTATTAAAATAATTTATTTAAATGATAAATTTATTCGTTTTTCTTTACATTAAATTTAAAAAAAATCTGTATATACAGGGGTAGGACAAAATTATGGAAGCACCACCCGTAATTACTTTTGATCTGATAATCGGAATAATTTAATCGTAATGGTTTGAGGGGATGACTTAAAATATGCTAATTAATAAGTGCAAACGATATTTAAAATTACGAAATCAGACATAAAAACGTACTCTCTTTGAATAAACATGCGTTTTTTTTCATGAAGGATTCAGATTTCTGATCTCTAGAATATAGGGGGTCAGGAGAGTGATCCAAAGTTTGGACCCCTTAATGTTAATTTTACATTTTGCGTATTTCGCTGGAGAACTTCTTAAGCGAATTGAAAATTTTTTGATCACAATTATAAAATTAATTTGTCCAAAAATAAATTCATGAAAAAAATAAATTTTAGTAAATATTTATTATTTTATTTAGTAATAGTCGAAAAAGTCTTGAATTGGTCTGCAATTTTTTACATCATTTTAAAGTATCTAGTTTTACGTGGCAAAATATAAAATTTGAGGGAAATCGGTTGAATAGTTCCTGAGAAATCGAATATTTAAAAAAAGCCATATATTTAAAATTTGATTTTTCTGGAACTATTATACCAATTTCACATAAATGTTGTATTTTACTATGTAAAATCAGATACGTTGAAATTATATAAAAATTTACATATCTTAGTAATCAAAAGTTTTTCGACTGTTACTAAATAAAATAATAAAAAAATACTAAATATTTTCAAAAATTTATTGCTTTCATGGAAGTATTTTTGGATAAACGAATTTTATAATTGAGTGCCTAAGCTTCTCGATTCGATTAAAAAGTTCTCGTTCAAAGGCGAACAACGCAAAAAATGAAATTAACAATAGAGGGTCCAAACTTTGATTCTCTCTCCTGACCTGGCTGTGGGACCCTGTTTCCCAGATTGCTGATGCCCCCCATATCTTGGGGGTCAGAAATTTGAATCTGTTGAAAAAAGGCACGTTTGCTCAGAAAAAGTCCGTTTTTTGCGCTTGATTTTATAACTTAAAATAGCATCTGCACTAATTAATTAGCATATTTGAGGTCACCTCTTGTAGTCATTAAGATGGAATTCAAGAACGTGAAGATTCGATCACTGAATCAAAAGTTATTTAGGGACGTCCGTTTCATTTTTGGCACACTGTATATGAATTGAATACTTACACTCTATTGCGGTAAAACACGAAAAGGATAAGGAGACCACATATGACGATGAGAACTGAGACCACCACTACTACTGTAATAATAAGTTTCTGCTCTGAAAGAAGTAAGGATTAGGTAAATACAGGTTTGACAAACAGTTACTTTTATATTTACCAGAGGTTTTCATTAACTCGCTTTCGGGCCTGTGATCTCGGAATCTAGAAATCGAAATTTTGACAGCTTTTCGACTATCTAAAGCACTTAAATCTCTTTTGGAGGTCTTTACCTGAAAGACGATGCTTACTTGTATCTCCAAGCGAAAACGAATTTTTCTATATTTGAGTTTGCCCGTGGAAATCGCTGGATGAACAGCTGAAGGGTTAACTATGTTGACCAGATTAAAGGACATGCATTAAAGATAATAAATTTTTATGCGCTGATTAAGCCGCCTGATTGGAATTTCGAAACAAAAATTGATTTTAATGTTGTATAATTTCTTGTAGTTTTATCATTTATAAGACTTAAAATTAATTTTAACTGGTAGTTAAATCAGTTGTTGCGCATATAGAACAAAGAGCATGATTGTCTAAGTGATGTTTTTTTAGGCTTTACTATAACTTTGTCATAAACAATTTTGGGTGAACGATATAGGGCGAAATTAAAGGTTGTCACCTGCCACAGGGTGGCGAAATAAAATAAATGGCGATTAAAAATTATCTACCATTCGCCAATTGACCGTCACTTTTTTTTGTTTTCAAAAATGCATTTTATGACTATTTTATTGTTATTTTTTTAATAAATGGAATTATTAGGATTGTTTTACAATCATTTGAAAAATTACTTTTTTTTTGCGGCTTGTTTCCTAATATTTTTTCTAGATTTTGCTAATGAGCTGTATTTTGAAAAATGCTTTAAAAAAAGTTCTATACTATTACTTTGGGGTTGCCGACTATTTGGGAAAATTTCTTCTAATGGTAGCTAAATTTGTATTTGAATGTAAGATTCTTTGCATTGTGAACTTCATTTAGCTTTGCTCACCACTGCATGTAAATGACTCAAAAGTTCACTTTGTTCCTGCTTTCTAGCGGTAAGAGTTTTAAAACGTTGTTAATACTAGTAGAAAATTCCTAATAAATTCTATAATTTTTCAATTGTCTACCACTCGATAATTTATCTTGCAAAGAGTGTAATAGTACTTAGTTAGCAACCTTGTTAATATCAGTAGTTTTTAATGGTTTATAAATATTAAATTTTTTTTTAAATGTAGCCATTTGTTTTAAGTGGCAGTAACTGTTAAAAATGCTAATATAGGCCGAAGGCAAGTAGCAAAATTTCCTAATTTTACTTTACATTGCAATAATCTAAACGGTACAACAAATAATGCCCTTTATTTTTTTAAAAATTTATTTAGCACTGCTATAAATTTTATAGCTAAACTGCACTCATTAATTAACTTAACTTCCGCTATTCCAGGAGACTTCATATAATTATATTTACAAAAATGGCTAAATTAATTTAATTATCATTAAAATGATGGTTGCATATAGATTTCACTATATTGAATCGTAACAGTAAAAATTTGCTACAATCAAGATTTTAGCCTAAAAAAATCAAAATCTATTTTTAAGATTATAAAGATACTAGGAAAATAAAACTTACTTTCACTTTCAGTATTTTTCTTGTACTGACAACGTGAACCCCAATATCCTTCATAGCAGCTGAAATAAAACTAAAAAAATTACTTTTCGAGCATGTCATGTTTCATTTCATAGAAAACGGTTTTGGTTGTTTAGCATAATATGTATTTCTTTCTTTTTTTTATGGTGTACCTATTTCTTTCAAAATACAGTATTGATATTTTTAAAAAATATGCACTACTGCCTTATATTTTTTTAAAAAATTTATATTACTCATTAAAATATATCTCTACTAGGGGGCTAAGTCCTTGTTAGGGGGTTAAGTTTCTTGGCATGAAACTGTTGAAACTACTCAAATAAAAATATATGTACTAAAAAGAACCAGCCACTTTCCATGTCCAAATATTTCCTTCCTTTATGATACTATTAAGATCTATTAAGAGAACATAAATCATTTTTCTAAGTAATCATTTTTTTGAAATAACATTTAAAATTAAAAGTATATTGTTATAACAAATAGGGTGAGTTCACAATTGTAATTTAATATTTTTGCTTACCAAATGAACGGATGTATATTAAGTACAATTTTTGCATTCATCACTTCGAGCATGAAGCTATAAATTAAGTTCTAAATCATTTAACAAATCTCTTTAACCGTAATTCATAATTGTATATTAATGTAATTTGCACCAAAAAGTAAAACTTGTAAGAAGGTTAATAAGATCAGACACCGATTTGAATGACTTTATCCCAAAATATAACATAGAATTACGTTATTCTGACAATAATAATAATAAAAACGGGTCGCATTCATTTCATCGACAATCACTTCATCGACACACCATTTCATCGACACCACTTCATCGACAGGCCGTTTCATCGACTAGGTCATTTCGTCGACAGGCCGTTTCCTCGACAGGGTTGTTTCGTCGACAGGCCATTTCGTCGACAGGGTCATTTCGTCGACAAGTCATTTCGTCGACAGGGTCATTTCGTCGACAAGTCATTTCGTCGACAGGGTCATTTCGTCGACAAGTCATTTCGTCGACAGGGTCATTTCGTCGACAAGTCATTTCGTCGACAAGTCATTTCGTCGACAGGGTCATTTCGTCGACAAGTCATTTCGTCGACAAGTCATTTCGTCGACAGGATCATTTCGTCGACAAGTCGTTTCGTCGACAGGGTCTTTTCATTGACAGGATCATTTCGTAGACAGGGTCATTTCGTCGAAAAGTCATTTCATCGACAGGGTCATTTCGTCGATAAGTCATTTAGTCGACAGGATCATTTCATCGACAAGTCGTTTCGTCGACAGGGTCATTTTGTCGACAGGGTCATTTCATCGATATGATCGTTTCATCGACAGGGTCATTTCATCGTCATATCATTTCGTCGACGGGGTCATTCCGTCGACAAGGTCATTTCGTCGACAAGTCATTTCGTCGACAGGGTCATTTCGTCGACAGGGTCATTTCGTCGACAAGTCATTTCGTCGACAGGGTCATTTCGTCGACAGGGTCATTTCGTCGACAAGTCATTTCGTCGACAAGTCATTTCGTCGACAAGTCATTTCGTCGACAGGGTCATTTCGTCGACAAGTCATTTCGTCGACAGGGTCGTTTCGTCGACAAGTCGTTTCGTCGACAGGTTCATTTCGTCGACAGGGTCATTTCGTCGACAAGTCATTTCGTCGACAAGTCATTTCGTCGACAGGGTCATTTCGTCGACAAGTCGTTTCGTCGACAGGGTCTTTTCATTGACAGGATCATTTCGTAGACAGGGTCATTTCGTCGACAAGTCATTTCATCGACAGGGTCATTTCGTCGATAAGTCATTTAGTCGACAGGATCATTTCATCGACAAGTCGTTTCGTCGACAGGGTCATTTTGTCGACAGGGTCATTTCATCGATATGATCGTTTCGTCGACAGGGTCTTTTCATTGACAGGATCATTTCGTCGACGGGGTTATTTCGTCGACAGGGTCTTTTCGTCGACAGGGTCATTTCGTCGACAGGGTAGTTTCATCGACAGGGTCATTTCGTCAACAGGGTCATTTCGTCGACAAGTCATTTCGTCGACAGGTTCATTTCGTCGACAGTCATTTCGTTGACAGGGTCATTTCGTCTTCAAGTCATTTCATCGACAGGGTCGTATCTTCACCTAGGTTATTACATCGACAGGGTAGTTTTGTCAGCAGGGTCATTTCGTCGACTGGGTCATTTTGTCGACAGGGTCATTTCATCAACATGATCGTTTCATCGACAGGGTCATTTCATCGACAAATCATTTCGTCGACAGGCCGTTTCGTCAACAGGTCATTTCGTCGACAAGTCATTTCGTCGACAAGTCATTTCGTCGACATGATCGTTTCCTCGACAGGGTCATTTCATCGACAAATCATTTCGTCGACAGGGTCATTTCGTCGAGAGGGTAGTTTTGTCGACAGGGTCATTTTGTCGACAGGGTCATTTTGTCGACAGGGTCATTTTGTCAACAGGGGTCATTTCGTCGACAATATTAAGAGAAGATTATTTTGTAGGCAAAGTCATGCGTAATTTTGAAACTAGTCTTATGATTCTTTTACAATAGATGTTATGCCCCTTGCACTTTTTTGTAATTTAGTATATTTCTGATGAAATTTTTTAAGCCTAGCCTGATGCAAAATCTTAATAGTATGTTGAAGTTGCCGGAAAAAAGCATTTCATTTGAAAATTGCCTACTCCTCTATTCATATCACGTTTCAAAAACGAAACATTAATTGTATTTTACACATTTAAGTTGTATATTACACAATTTTTTTCTAATCATATTTAACACATTTGTTTCTAAGATTAATTTTTAATGTACATTATTGTAGATTATCATCGCAAAAGCAATTGCAACAACTATTGTGAATGATTCTTGATGTAGGGAGTGAATGACGGGTGAAATTAGGAAGGAAAAAAAGACGGTATAAAATGAATCTGTGAGATAATGAAACCATGTGGTTGATACATAATTTCAATGACAAGGTTTTTTCGTTAACAGGCCATTTCAGTTGCAAAAATTTTCTGTCGATAAAAAAGAAAATTATACTTACATAACGTTCCCCCGCAATGAGTAAAACGCATTAATACAGTTTAAAATCTTGTCCAAAAAAAAAAGAGAAGGAATAGGAACTAACTTTTGCAATGATAACAATGGTGATGCTTACGAAGAATTTAATCCGAAAAACACAAACCTTTTAGATAGTTAGCTAGTAAGATTACTTCTTGTTTTATCAAAAATTTATATATTCCCTGTGTTTAGATATTTATTTTTTTCAAGCTCAGTTGATTTTTTTTATATGCAAGTAATCGTTAATTTTGTTACTATTGACATATTAATAAAATTTTCTTACATGAAATTTCAATATTTATATATTTTCTCTTTAAAAGAAAGATCGATATAGGAAAAAAAAAAACTAAGTTGTATGAGTGGCTATTACGAAGGTTGACGAGCGAAGTGAGCAACGGGCTGAACTTTATAGTATTATAAAAATCTTGGGAAAAAATGCATGAGGGGAAAAATAAAATGAAAATACAACTTGGAAAACATATTGGGAAATAATGTTGATAAATTTTTTGTTCTAATCCTCTTCCTCATGTCTTTGTAAGCTATTCTGCTGAAGAGGGAAGTTTCTGACAATTCTTGTGAAATTTAAATGAAATATTATTTTAAACAAAAATCTTGTTCTCGCATTTCCAGTTTATTTTATTTCTTATTTAATTAATTATTTATAACGTTGTGGCGTTTAATATGTATTTTATCCTATATGTTCCCTAAACATTTATAAGTTCTTTTACCTTATAAAATAAACTTCGTTAAAGTAAAAAAAAAAAAAAAAAAAAACTCACAATGACTCCACATCCTCGGTATGCGATGCAATCGAAATGATATAAAAAATGGTTCTAAATCAGAGGAGGGGAGGAAACCTGTCTAATTGGTTTTTATGATCTAAAACATTTGGGGAAAAAACGCAATTTACTACGATATAACAAATAAATTGACTTTTGAGTTTATAATTGAGGAGAGTTATCTATATGCATCTGATTTTATTCCCATTAATGTTTTATTAAAATAAATTCAGCAAACTTGTTTTTTTACTCAAATATTAAAATGTTTTTCTTTTCGATTTGCAAGAGAATAAAAATTTATTTAAATTAATAAAATTTGCAGGGAGAGTATATATTTTAAAGGCGAGCAATAAGTCCTTTAAAAAGTGTAAAAGTGTAAATTTTTAAATATCATCTTTGATATGTGTCCTGATAAAGAAATGTGAATTTTCGTTACCAAAACGAAAAAAGTGGAATTTTGAATGTTGATAGAATATTTTGTGAAATTTTGTCCTTGTGGTTTTTGCTATGCGTGAAAATTTTTATAAATTGTTTTTCTCATTTGTAGTCTATTGAACAAACTTGATATTTTAAATACATATGCATTTTTTATTTTCATTTTTTCTACATTTTAGTTTTGAGTCTCCTGGCTTGTTCAGGCAGAAAATAATCAAAATTTTGGTTGGCGATAAGTCGTGCTAATAGTGGTCAGTAAGTGTTTGAAAATTGTGTTTTCATCCTGTGTAGAAAATCAGTTAAAAATTTCAGCAATTATACAAGTAAAAAATTGGTCAAATTTTAATTGCAAATTTTTTTTCTCTTTTTTGTAGAGTAGGAGTTATTTATTCTTACATTTAAATTCCAAGCTTGACTTTTTGTTAATTTTCTTTTAAGCAAAATGTGTCTAATTTAAATCCTGCAAATAAAAAATGAATTAATTCATCATTTACTTACTACTATTATTATTCTTATTAAATTATACTATTATTATTTAATTATAATAATAGTATAATGCAAAAATAGTATAATTTCATAGTATTAGATTAGAATTGAATAATTAATGCTATTATTAAATTCACTATTCATAGAAAAAACATATTTTGTGAAGACCAAACACTAACAGGCTTGCAACGTTACGCCCGTGCTTCTAAACAATTTTGGTAAGGTGAGTAGCACTTTAAATATTGGGGGAATCTACAACCGCCTCGGTAAATACCTAAACATCAAGCTTGTGTTCCTATTGTTCTTCGAAATCTCTAATAGTAGTAACGAAACTTAGACTCAATTCGATTGTTCGAATACGCATATTCCTGTCCTAATGTTAAAGATGCTGAACAAAAAGTTTAAAATTGCAATTAAAGTGAACATTAAGAAATTACTTTTCCATCATAAAAAACCTAGAATTTTTTTTCTACTTAAGCAGATATAATAATTAGGTCTATGATTATTTTCATTTCTGTGAGAATTCGACTGATGTCTATGTTTTTGTTAAAATTTATGTAAAAATGTTGAAAATTTTTACAGCAATAAATTTAGCTTTCCTCTCCTTGAAATAGTGTCTACATTTTCATTGTAATATATTTTTATTGCTTTCAATTCTAAAAATATATTTTATTAATTTGATTTGATATTAAAAACAATTTGATTGTTAACGTCACACTATATTAAGTGTAACCACGGTCCGGATATCATGCTTGGTAATGTTCTGAAGACAATCCTTACCTATCCTAAAAATAAGTGTCGAGCTATTACGATTTAGATATAGAAAAGTAGATTTCGATACATCAACCGTTTAAACGCTTCTCAACTACCTATTAATTAATTTAAAAAGCGAACTTCTTTTAGTGCAATTGGAACAATAAACCGCCATAAAGAATTTTACTTTAGTATAAAATTAAATAAGTGCATTTTTCTAATTAATAATAGAAATATTTAGATTAAATCTCTAAAATAGTTTCAGAATTACGCATGACACTAGCAACGAAATGACCCTGTCGACGAAATGACCCTGTCAACGAAAAGACCCTGTCGACGAAATGACTTGTCGACGAAATGACCCTGTCGACGAAATCACTTGTCGACGAAATGACCCTGTCGACGAAATGACCCTGTCGACGAAATGACCCTGTCGACGAAATCACTTGTCGACGAAATGACCCTGTCGACGAAATGACTTGTCAACGAAATGACCCTGTAAATGAAAAGACCCTGTCGACGAAATGACCCTGTCGACGAAATGTCCCTGTCGACGAAATGACTTGTCGACGAAATGACCCTGTCGACGAAATGACCCTGTCGACGAAATGACTTGTCGACGAAATGACCCTGTCGACGAAATGACTTGTCGACGAAATGACCCTGTCAACGAAATGGCCTGTCGACGAAACAACCCTGTCGAGGAAACGGCCTGTCGACGAAATGACCTAGTCGATGAAATGGCCTGTCGATGAAGTGGTGTCGATGAAATGGCCTGTCGATGAAGTGATTGTCGATGAAATGAACCAGACCCATAAAAACAATCCTCTTAAACTCTTAATTTAGAGAACAAACAAAATCAAAAACATAATAATAACAGCACAGGTAATTTTAACTTTTAAATAAGGGAAACAAATATATTTATAGGAAAACAATAACTAAATAATAAATTTTTATAGGAAAACAATAACTCTCCTGACCAAACAATGGGGACCATATTTCCCAGATTGCGGCTACTCCCTATATTTTGAAGGTTAAGAATCCAAATATGTAAAAAAAAATGTATGTTTATTCAGAGAAAGTACGTTTTTGTGTCTGATTTCGCAACTTAATTAATAGTTAGCACTAATTAATTAGCATGTTTGAGGTCACCCCCAGGAACCATTAAGATTGACACTTAGTTCGTGAAAATCAAATCATTAGAACGAAAGTTATTCAGGGTGATTCGCTTTTTTTTTTTGCGGACTGTACATTTGTAATAGTAAGTAGTTAAGAAATGAAGAAAGAGTCTTTTTAAGATGAATTGTTATACATTAATATTTTAATCATACATTTAATCACATTATTTTAATCATTAATATTTTAATCATAATACACTAATAATTTAATACATTTAATATATTGAGCCAGAACTTGAAATCAGAGCATCAAGCGTGAAACGAATTTTAATTACAGTTCCGATTCAACAGTTAAACTATTTATAAAACACAAAGATATGCAAGAGTTTTTGGAATTCATTACAAAAGAAATAGAATTTTCTCTTTAGTAAGTAAATTTAACTTTTAAGTTTTAGCTTTTCAAAAAGCAATGATTAATGTTTCTCGTTAAGGTGAAAAACTCATAAATTTAAGCAACACAACATGGCATACGATTGGCGAATATAACTTCAAACTTGGTGAGGATAGCTGAGTTTTTTCCCTTTTTTTAAAAGAAAAACGACAGTCATTGAATTTTTGTTCTTTGCCTGAGGAGATGCCGGAAGTGTTGCTCATTTATCGTTACCCGGTGGGCACCTGTGAACTAAAGTCATGGAGTCGAGCAACATTACCCACAGATACCCGTTCTTAGGGTGGGCCACATTCACATATCAGTGGACAACACACGGACGAACATCAATGCCCTAATCGGAATTCGAACCCATTGTCATTGACTTTGCAGTCAGGCACGCTAACCACCATACTTGCTTAGTGTAACCATATATCCGCGGTAGGAAAAGTGAAACAAATTTTCATTTATTACATGCATCATAGTTTATTACCTGCACTCAATTTGGCCGGTTGTAGGAGTCCAACATATTCCATGCTTACAAGGATTCGGAAAACAGTCATCTTAAAAGAAAATAAAACCTCTATCAGAAATAACATACTATAATTTCTCTCTATATTTAAAAATGACAAGCGCCGCTGTTTTGTGTGTTCAATTTAACGTCGAATTTATTTTTTTCTACGAAAAAACTATAAGACTTAGAAACTTGCTCAGACATAGAAGCTTGGAAAAGCGTGAAGAATGATGTACAAAGATTGCACAAAGAGTAAGGTTAAATTAAAAAAAGAATTGCGTCCGAGAATTAGCAAGACAACTGTCAAATTTGTAAGAAAAAATACCAAGCAGACTGTTCTACAGGCAGCAGGAATACAATTACAGAGTTGAAATTTTACAAGCTCAAATGATCATTTTTTTCATGAACTTAACTACTAAGATATAAAGAAAGGTAAAATATGTGCTTAAAATCAAAAAAGAGAAGGTACTGATTTCTTCAGGGGAATCGGCCTATATTATTGGCTCCTATAGTACTTAATTAATTTTGGTAATTAGTACTATTGGTATAATGGAAATCATTAGATTTTACTCAATGATATTATATAATTTCGAAGTTTCTAATTTGTGATAGATAGTAATGAAATTTCATCTGAAATGACATTTCATTGCATGAATTTTTATGGTTCGTGTTTGTAGCTATCAATTATTCTGCTTCCATCAATTTGTATAATAAGTGAAAGGAAATAATATTATCAAGACTTCTACATTCATCTGGGTAATTAATAATTTTCATCAGAACAGTGGCTCAGGTTATATTTTTCACTTTTGAAGGAGGTGATTCAGATTCAAATCCCAGTGGTGGCTCGCTGATACGAATTCTGCTCCCTGTTCTCTTCGACCACAGTATTGAGGAAAGATGTCCTCAGCGGAAAGCGGATAGTGGGTTAGAATCTCTTTGCTGCCGGGCTAACAGTAGAAGGCTTTCCTCCGCATGAAACGCAAATGCGTGTTAGTAAAAGTCCTCCATGAAGGCTAGTTTGTCCTAATTTTTTGATCCAGGTGTTCCCTTTGTTTTCTGGGTTGGGTTTGAAAATACAGAAATGGGTAGTCTGTTCAACGCCAGTAATAAAATAAAATATAGGTATTATATTACTAATGTAGCAAATTTTTCTTTGTCCATCGAAAGGGATAAATACCGGAGGAAATTGCTTGATTGCGGTAAAATTTGGCCATCATGAGATAGCCTCGAGCAACAGCATCCTGCCGAATGCTACTGATTATAGTTAATATTTACTTCTAAAAAATGTATTGCTTCATTTAATTACGTTAAGCTATTGGCAAAAGCAATAAATAAAAAAATATGGAAATAATTATGTTTATTATTTGCATCGGTAAATCTCTTTAGCTTTGTGCATGATTTTGTAGCATTGATTAAAGTTGCGGAGCCGGTAGTTGAAATGTTCGAATCCAGCTCCGACTCTAAGCTTTCCCAAGAGCTCGAATCCGTTTCTGTCCGATACTCAATTAAAATATCCATTAAATCCCAGGAAAACATTAATTGTTACGATATCATTTTTTAACATTTTTTTGTGATGTGACTTATTACTATGAATTTAAATGATAATTTTGATTGCTGTTCTAATGGTAAAAACTCTCTACATTCAGTTGTTATCTAGCTTATCTACTCTGTTAGTGATAGACGTAAATAAGCAAATTGAAATAAGCTTTTCTCTCTAGTTACATGCATTACAAATACATCTGACTGCTTATCGAGTTTTATTGTCTGCACCAAATTTACGAAAATGAGAAAATATTGGGTGAAAAAAGTTGCAATATTTTTAAAGACTGGTCGAATTCTAAGATGAGAAAGTATGAAATAAAATAATTTTAATAAATATGAATGGTATTTTCAGAATGGCTATAATCAGGGCAAGAAGGAAAAAAAGTGGTGGCTGAATTATTTTATTAGAGCTTTTTTAAGAAGGTGGTGTTAATCATTCTTTGCCTTAATTTATTTACTACTACTTGATTTTAAATAATAATCATACAGTCATGCACCAAACTAATGCGGATTAGTAAGGTTAGAACTAGAGGGAAATCAAAAGCAATTATTTTACAATAAACGCAGCCATATTGATACGAGCACTTTATAATATGTTGCCTGATTAATAAACGACCCTTTAAATGGCCTTTACATATGCTTCATCCACTAAGATCATCATAAGAAGACACCTTTAACTTTCAGTTTTCACACTTAAAATCTATAAAATTCTAAAACTTTTAGAACATACCTTCTGATATTAGAGTTGTAAGTGAAATAGATGTTAATTCCGTTTCTGTAGCGTTTTCAGTTACATTATCCGATATGTTGAGTGAAGTAGCAGAGAGAGGAAGATATATCACAAAAAGTAAGGAAAGGTACATTGGTGATTTCAATGTTAACAGTCAATGTGAAAATATTTATGATGTTAAATTATATTACTTCTTAATAATACATTGATAAATCAATTAAAGAGGCACCTGTCTGTTTAGAAGTTAACATTCGTTGAATGATATGATTGTAGTTTTCAAAAGATTACTTTTCGAAACTATTGTTTCTCTGATAAGATATCAACTGAGTCTTTGATTACTTCTCATTGTTAAAATAACTGAATAAATTAAAATTAAATTAAAAATACAATGAAAACAAGTAAAAATATTTGTTTTTAAATTGAAAAAAGTTATTGAAATATTTTTAAAAAGAATACTTAAAAAATTAAAAAGCTGGAAAATAAAATAAGGAAAATATATAAGGGGCCGCTCAAAAAGTACGTACACAAAAATGGAGAAATTTTAACCCCCTCCCCCCTTCGTACATTACCGTACACAAGGTCTTACTCCCCCCCCTTTAGAGTACGTACATTTTATTAGTCTACCCCCTTTTTCATAAAAATTAAAATAATTATGTTTTAAATAAAATTAAATATTTATTTGAAATAATTTATTCATTTAAATTATTTAAACAATAACACCCAACTTTATCTTTGAATCAATAAGTAAAACAATCTAAGTCAAATTTAAATTTGGTGCATGCTTATAATGTACGTACTTTGTATAATACCTCCCCCTCCCCATCGCACAAAACCGCAACCCCCCCCCCCGTTCGGGATGTACGTACTTTTTGAACGGCCCCTAATCGCGCCACCAGCGGACAAGATTATATCCGCAAACACGAGTGCTTTTGAATATTGTATTAATATTTATTAGCTGCGCATAAGCTGCAAGTATTCACCAGATCTCAAGAACTTTTTAAGAGAATTGAAAAAGTTTTGCACCTAATTATGAAATTCGTTAATAAAAAGATAATTCTATGAAAAAAAAATTGCCTTCTAAAATTGTATTCTTTATAATTATATAAAAATTTTTATACCATACAATTCGACATTTTTTCTCACTATTGTTAAATAATATATGAGTATTGAAAATAATAAATGCCTACTAAAAATTATATTTTGCATGAGATCATTTTTAGATAAACAAATTTCTTAATTGAGTTAAGAACATCTAAAAAATGATCATTTATGATCAAAAAGTGGTCAGTGGTCAAACAAATGCTGTTGAAAATTTTGATTTTTCTCATTTTCGAAGTCTAACATTACCCTGCCCCCAAATCTTAGTTTTATGATTAAAGCTAAAATAGGGGTGGTACAAAAAATTCTAAAAGTTGCTCATTTGTGGTCAAACGAATATACTATAAAATTTGAAATTTTGTTTATTTGGCGTGAAAAGCGAAGTTACCCCCCGAATTCAATTTTCAGTATGATGATGGCATTTAAAAGGTAATAGCATGTGCTGGATCGGAATTTATGCATGCCTTGGCGCGTCTTTCATAAACAGTCATCATTTAGATTTTTGTAAAACACAGCGCGCGCTTACTCGCCAAAATTGGCACACCGTAAATTTGAAGTTTTGATGTTCCAACTAAAAAAACTTGTCCTGAGAGATATGGAAGTTTTTTTAGGTTGTTATTTAAGAATAATTTTAATTCCTTCATGATTAGTAAAAAATTAGATTCCATTATAGACTTTTTAAAAAAAATTCTTCGACCTCAACTTCCATTGACCATTCCTTGACATTCAAAACTTACGCCCCCAATTAACATTAATTGATACGTGTTGTAAGATTACAATAATGATGAACAATTATTATTAAATTATCAAAAACCTTTTAAAGTTATAACATGATCTAATTTACATTAAAAAAAGAATAAATTTTCTTAACACACACTACCCTACAATAAAGGAAGAAACACTTTCAGTTTTTGACATTTTTTAGAATTCCTCAAGCAATACTTAAAATATTATTTTATAACTTTAGAGTTGTTTAAATCATGCGAATTTTCCTACTTAACAATAAAGTTTAGAGATTTCAACCGACCAAACTAAAGATGAGTAAAAAAGAAATTAAAAAAAACCAAGGATTGGGGTAAGTTACGATGCTTCAAAACGTCCTTACGCTACAAGCTTCAGTTAGCAAATGAGGTATCTCTATACAAACGCGATTACAGTGCCACTGACTTACGACGCTACACCACTGCGTGGCTCAGATTTCCTCGAAAAGCCTAGCTATCTTCTGTTTCGTGAATAGACGTTACCTTATTCTGTTCTTACTTGTTTCGGGACTAGTGTTCATGTCTATAAATTGTTTCCCCAGAGTGGGAGCAATATTTATCGAAACCTCAAGATACCTACAATAGTTGATAGGCCAACCTCGAATGTTTCAGTTACCCCCCATCTTGTGGAACAGTCTAGACTATGACGATCGGCTGAACTAATGATGGATATAAAAAGAAATTAAAAAAACCTAGGATTGGGGTAAATTACGATGTTTCAAAACGTCCTTATGCTACAAGCTTCAGTTAGCAAATGAGGTATCTCTACACAAGCGTCTATCTCTACAGTGGTCTGTGACATCGTAGTGCCACTACCTTACGGTGTCACTGGCCACTGCGAGACTGAGGTTTCCTCGAAGAGCTTAGCTATTATCTGGATACCTTATTTTCGAATAGATATTACTTATCTTGTTCGTCCATTCTTCTCTTTAATTGTTACTTAAATCAATACCTGACGGGGCACGGAGTGTTCGGGACCTACCAAAGGAAGTTTTTCAATAAGGATGATAAATGTAACAATTTCGATCAATCCCAAACAGTAGAACATCTTCTATATCACTGTTCTCGGTTCCGGGCACTCCGACAACAACACTTCCTCGAGAAGAACGAGCATCAAATTTTTGCCAGTATCATTTGCCGTAATATCATTAAACAAATTATTAAAACTACACTCGAGGAGGTGTTGGTCCAAAATAATAATAACAACTTTTAATGTCTTTTAATCTTGTTATTGATTGTCGCCTTGCCAAACTCCCTTTTATCTGGACCACTTGCCCATTTTTAACAACTTTACCATTTTACCCTTTTTCCATTTTACTACTTTACCATCTTATTATAACTGTCTTGTTTTTAGTCTGCTTTGTCATGTTTACAGGTTTTGTTTGTTTTAAACTGTATTTTTACTTTTTTTACTCCTGTTTTATTGTAATGTCTTTTTAGTCATGTACCTCAGATTTTATACTGTTCTTCGGCACCCCTGGGCGTTTTGCCTTCGGAGCGTGTTTACTTTTATCCTGTTGCAGATTTTAAATGCTTTACCATTTTTTAAAATTGGTTTTACATATTATGTTAGCTGGTCTGACTAATGGTTTTACCCTTGCCCTTTTGGCTAATGATATGTTGAATGATTTTAATTCCAAATTTTAAACATTGGTGGTGGTTTTTTTTACATTGTACTACTGTAAGTTTTTTTGTTGTACTTTTGTCTCCAGCTCGTCAACTTTTTCAATGTTTAATCACTCTGGTGTCACCTTTGCTTGATAGTTGTCGCATTTGTAGAACCCTGTCGAGCAATGTCTCTTTGTTACTTTTACCCCAACTATACTGGTGCTCAGGGTATGTATTATTTTATACCTTCCTCTAACTGTCACTATCCTTGCCAAAGGCAAAATACTATGTAAAATAGGACAATTTTTTAAGGCTATAAGGGTCTGTTGACCTGCCATATAAGGGTCTGTTGACCTGATATTTTTAAACATTTTATTACTATGTTAATTTATGTAAATGGCCTGTTGCCATCCCGATTCTTCTAGGTATATTTTTTGTATTTTATATATAAGGGTATGTTGACCTTTTTTAATGTATTCCATTGTATTTGGCGTATGGGCCTATTGGCCTAGGCCGATGTAAAACTTTCAAATTACTTCTCTTTAATTGTTTAGTTATTGGTTATTCCAATTACAAAAATTTTCAGGCTTGTGTGCTCAAAATAGGCTTATAAACCTTCGTCAAGTAGAAAGGACTGATAGCACAATAGGAGAGACAGCACTAAGTAGTACCGCCTTGTCATGGTCTAATTGTTTGGTTTCGGTTTCTAAAATTTTCTAACTTTTGGTGGCTACATCTGGTTTAGTTTTGGTTTCGGTTTCCAAAATTTCTAACTTCGGGGGACAACAGCAGATTTAGTTTCGGTCTTAAAAAGCAGCATATCGATTATTTCTATCCGCTTGCTTATTTCTGCCCGATTGAATATCTTATTTTAGTTTTAGTATTATTTCTCAGCGATGGCAACACTCATTAAGTTAGATTTGTTATTAAAGGAGGGCAACACTCAATCTGTTTATAAGATAAGTAGGCGGCGCAGTTTGGATTTTGGTTTCTAAACAAATTAATTCCATACTAGTGGCTACATCTTGTGATTAAAATAATTACCAGGTAGCATGAAAAGTAAATTTGTTGTAGATGCATTGTCTGACTTTTACGTTTTTTACGTTTACCCAGATTTAATTTCACCACAAATTGTAGGCCATATACAAGCCCTTTTATTACGAATCGCTTAAATCAAAGGACAAGATGGGGGAACGATAAGTCAGTATTACGATAGAGCACAATATATCGGAGCGTATGTAGACGGACAACCCGTACCACACAATCTTTTGTAACTTGATTTGTCTCAAAATCAATATATACGTGCCTATCAAACTCTATTTGTTGGAACAGATCACATGGGTCAAGACAAAGGAATATTTATTTCCAGTGAAGAATATAAAAATTTCAACACGTTTTTCGGATTTAATCTCTCCCCGGATTTATGTTCAGGAGAACATTTAAATTTCATAAAGCACAGAAATTTGCGATTAGAACTAAAATTCAGTCAAACATTAGAACACACAGTATGTGTTATCATTTTCGCTGAGTTTGAAAACTTAATTGAAGTAAACAAATCTAGAAATATTTTGTGCGATTTCAGAAACTAAGGAATGAATGGATTACAGCTATTTCATATTTTATCTAAAGAAAAGATAACGTCTCCTTATTTTTGAAGGGTCTATTCTATAGACACACCCCAGCCGATTTTTCAAGAAAATTCATGTGCAATAATGAACTCTGATGAATCCTCACAGCACGAAACTCACTGGCTTGGTATATCTATCACTGAGAAGAACCAGTTAGAATTATATGACTCCTATGGTAGACCACCCAGCTTTTACGGCATGAATACATCTCCTTACTCAACTGTGCAATGGTATTCTAAAGTATATTTCAATCACATACTTTAAATGTGTGTGGACAATATTGCATTTACTTTCTACTGAAGCGCTCTCAAGGTTATTTTATGTTTCATATTTCAAATCAATTGTATGTTTCCGATTTTCGAGTGTATCAATTTTTAAAGAAAAGATACGGTGTAAGAATTGTGTTGAGAAAATAAAAATAAAAAATGAATAAAATTTAAATATTGCGTATTTTTTTGTATTGTATCATTTTTATTTTATACCCAGAAGAAAATTTCTCTTTAAGAAAACATTTTTTCTTTCAAGGAAAAAAATCATTACATTATGAAAATGTCCTTACAAGGGAAAAAAAGAATGTAAAATTTTTATTTTATTTTTAGAAAAAAATTATTTTTAAGAAAAATAAGAAAATGATAACTTTAAAAAAATTATTTCGAAGGAAAAAAAACACTTATATTTAAATATTCTTATATACAAGAGAAAAATTGAAAACATAAGAAAAAGTTTCTTGAAAAGATGTTTTTATCAAAAATCTGTAACTGAATTTTTTTTAAAAAAAAAATACATATTTTTTTGAATTCTACTTAAGAATCTTTTTCTAAATATAAAACTTTATATAAAAAGAAAACCTTAAAGATAATGACGAAGACAAAAAGTTATAATAATAAAGTAACATTTATTTTAAAAGTTTCACCCAAGCACTTCTGCGAGCTTACATTACAGGTTTCTTAACAATTTTATTTTTACTATACAATTTTTTATTTACATCTAAATGTGATGGTAATAGAACATAATTTAATGTTTTTAAAAATACATTTCTCCCCACTGGAATTAATTTTCTATTTCGTAAAAAGTCATTTATAAGATTTACTATATTACTTTCAGGAACAGCTTACTCTTCATGAATAATTTCACCTTTAATGTTTCAAAGGAGAGATTCATTACTTTTTAAAAAGTGGTACATATCTTTAGTCTTTTCTTGAAATTGAGCTGGAACTACAGTTAGAATTTTTTTGATATTTGATGAGTTCTCTTCCGCAGACGCAACTACTGGATTCTCTATATATGGAATTTCCTACTGATTCGTTTGAGATTCTGGTTTATCGGGTCTCATAATTGAAAAATGAGTGTATTTCTGCAACACTTGTAAATACAGAGCTGCTTTATTGTGATCAGTTAAATATTTGTTCTGTAGATTATTTTTCATTTGCTGATCCAGCTCCGATAAGTGTTCTTGAATTTGAACCCTGCCTTCTGGAACTAGCACAAATTTCTTACTGTGCTCCATGAATTAAAGAACTGATAACTGATATAGCAGCAGGTGATAAAATTGATAAAAATCCTTCTTATGATATAGTGTCCCGAAGGTAGTTGAAATCCCACCGAGTCTATAATGACAGCAGGCATGTTGTTTGCTCAAAATCATTTGTTTTAATAAAGTTATCGGGGTTGACATACGTAAAAGTATCTCAAGGAAACATACTCTTGCGCATGCGCATAGATTTACCAGTTTCCGATTTTAAATCAATAAATAAATAACCATATGGTTTTGAAGTAGCATCTGTAAAACGCTCTTGAAATTTTTTTAGTTTACTAGTATATAATTGGCGACCTAAATGTGTAATTTGCGATTGATTTCTTTGATTTTTGAACAGCATGAGGTAATGAGCATTGAGAGATATTTCTCTAATTTCCTTCCCTTTGTGAAAAATGTTTTGCAGCACAAATATTATACTTAAATTGTTGTGATCAGAAAATTTAGTAAATAATTTAGTTAATTTCGGATAGTTTCCTAACTCACTCATCAGATCGTCAATGTTAATCAATGCATCTGGATAGTGATTCAAATTTTGTCTGTATACCATCATGGAAGGTAACGATTCGAATTTCGTCATATAATTTTTGATAAATACCATAGCACCAAATTATTTCTTTCGGCAAGGGATTAATCATTTTATTTTCCATGAGCTTTTTAATGTAATGTGTTTTACCGCTTCCTGAAGAACTTAAACATGGAGAAAGCGTGGCCTAATTCAAGAGCGTCTATCACAAAACTAATTCTTTTCGGTTATAACAAAACTATTTATGCTAGAATATTGTGGTACTGAATGCTTAAATAACTAATTGTAATAAATTTTTGATAAAAAAAATAGTATTAAATTATAATTTTACTTTCAGTAATTCATTTATTTGTATAATCGAAAAGTGAAAATAATTATTTGATTTTTAAGTATTTACTCGATAATAATCATTAATCGTTATTCTCTCTTACGTTTGCTAACTTTAAAGCATAGAAACATGCTTAGATAAGATAAAATTGTGTGTGTGATTAGTGTCTGTATGATGCTTCGCAGTACATTTCATGTCCTGATTGTTATCAGTCAACCACATGAATGAAGGAGACTGTACAGGTAGACCAAGCTATAACGTATTGAGAAAAAGCATACACATCCATGTATTGACTACTCTAAAAAATTTGGTCATCAAATTGATCTACAAAGGCATGGAGTATTGAACTGAGAAAATTTCATGTGAAATGTGTGCTTCAGTATTTAGCCGAAAGGACAATTTATTGCATCATTTAGAAAATGGAAATTGTAGAAGAAAATTAAAAAAGCAGAATGAGAAAAGAAAGCGGGATGGTGAACTTCGCAAAAGGATGGTGATTCTTAACAGCCATAAAGGTGATGCAGTTTCTTCAAAATCAACCGAACCCTCAACATCTGCTAAACTACCAATTTTGGCCGAACCTTCAACGACTGCCACACTCCCAATTTTGACCGAGCCTTCAACATCCAAGCCAAGTATATACACGAGTCTGAATTTACTCTGGACTTATTACAGCCCTTACGTCAAAAAAATTCCTCAACTGTTGTAAATTCAATACGCGGTTTAAAAGGCGAATGTCGTCAAAATGTCACAAGAGTTAAGCATGAGCAAACAAATAGAAGCTAGATTAATGTTGTTCCGAATAACGGTAGATATTTTTCTAAACAATTATTAATGTCCTACTTACTTATACACTTACATAACTGCCAACTCTTTCGGATTTTCCGGAAGATTTTCTTTTCATATTTAAAGTGGTAGTAATTATATACTATTTTTTCTTTTATAATCTTAATTTTTAAATGATATTGATCACCACTATTCTTACAAAAATTAAGCACTTATATTAATATGCGTTACTAACTTGGTTGTCAACTTAAGTTTTCTCAAATACAACGTATTTGTTTGCATAAAATTGAAGTTTTAATTCCATTTTAATACCACTGGGAAAATTCATAATGGAAGGGATTAAAAGTTGGCAGGTATGCACTTACTTATCCTACAGTTTGCCGTAAGCATGTTGAACGAGATCGTTCCAAACCTTCCTGTTTTCGGCTCTTAACTTCCAGTTTTTCATCTTCAAGGTAGTTATATCTTTGGTGTTATCATTCAACTATCTTTTTTCTAGTCTTTCTCTTGATCTCGAGTTAAAAGGTTTCCATTTTAAGTTTTCTTTAATTTCTATTATCATTTAATCTTTCCATGTGATCCAACGCCTCCTATAACTGAAAGCCTCCACACGGTTTTTTTATAGGTAGTCCGATAAGACCACTGCGAAGGATATCCACTTTCCGAATGAGTCATTTAATACAAAATCTACTTAAAATAAGAAAGTGGTAGCAAATATATGACCAAAAATTTGCTTTATTTTATTTTATAAAATTTGTTGTAATATTATTGGTTTGCATCATTCACTTGTCAACCACTACAGATTCAATTCTCAAATATATATGATACACTTCTCTCAATTACTCTTATAAAAAGTTTTGGGATCATGCGCACAACTGGTTCACTTTTTAAATAGTCCGCGCGGACTACTTATAAAGGACCGTGTGGAGGATTTCTGATGTAGGAGGTGATGTGTGATCCCAACCATGTTAATCTTCTTCACTTAATAAATCGAATCTTTTTTTATCCGATTAAATGGTAAAGTTCATTATTGTTTCGTATGTATGTTCGTATTGTTTCGTATGTTCGTATGTAACACTGTGTATTTTTTAATTTAATTTGTCCGAAAATTCTTAGATTAGTAGTTTAAATTCGTCTTTATATGTTAGAGTCCAAATTTCACTGACATACGTAACTATAGATCTGATAACCGCTTTATAGACCTTTAACTTGAGTTGAAAATTAACCATAGTGAGAAGTTCTTGATAAATATTGTTAGAAATAAATTTTCTTCTTCTATCCAGGACAATTATTAATGTACTAGTTTCTGCATACGCTTATGTGACAAGAGTGATTAAAGGTTAATTAAAAATGCATTATTGTTAGTTTTCATTTCATTTTAGTAAATAGTCTCTGCATATTTATATTACATAACTTGTTTTTATGAATAATTCTGACAGTTATTGGTTATTGTACGTATATTTTCATACTTCATTATCATGGATTACTTAACTATTTACTCTTTTGATTAATATTTATTAAAAAATATTTTTTTAAAATTTATAGTTTGATTAGGTAAAGAATTATTGAATAATTATTACTTATGATAATATGAATAGTATTATTTACTGTTTAAATATTAATAACTCATAACTCTTTCTGACCTCGTGAATTATTTTAATATTTTATTTTAATGGTCTCATTTTATCATTTGTTTCTATGGGTAAAAGCTAATATTACCCCGGGGAACTTTTTTTTTCTGTTGCTTGAGATTTTGAAGGGATCTTAGATATTTTAGCGTCGCAGAATTCAAATTTGTATGATGATCTCCATAAGAGCTACAGTTTTTATGCAATTCCACAATACATTACTAACCATTTCCGTTAACATTCACTCGAGTTAATACTAAATGTCTCCACTTCTCTGCTACATAGGAAGTGGTAGAAGAAGAGTAGGGGATACTTAGTATTCGCTCGAGTGAATTTGAAAAAAATCCTGGTTTGGAATATATTATTGAATTTCATGAAAACTGTAGCTACGGGCGAAAAACCCTTAGCAGATTTGAAATTAGCAAAACTAACATATTTATGATCAGTTAAAAATGAATAAAAAAACACACAAAAAAATTTGTTCCCCAGAGTAACTTGTTTTGACTTCGTTACACCTACGAAGGTATTACATTGTCTCCGAAAGGGTTTTTTTTAGTAGTAATTTTTGCTGTAATATTTAATGTCATGAATCAGATTTAAAAAGATTTTCTCCACCACTTCCTATAAATAATTGAACCAGATATATTAAAAAGAAATAAAAAGGTCATGCATTTCAGAGTCTTAAAAATTTTATAAAAATTCTTAATGTTTAAAATTTTTTATACTAGTTCTCTACTACTGGAAAAAACATTTCGCACTAACCTCAAATAGTGGAGGGAATGTTTTGATAAAATAAAGACTTCTTGACTTAATGTTATATAGCATTCGTATACCAGCTTTTTTGCCACTAATCTCCACATGCAATTCTGTCTAATCCTGAATCTAAAATAGAAATAGAATCAGAAATATAAATCTAATCGACACGCATGAAATTCGTTTTTTTCCCCTTTCTACTCGGGAACTATCTTTTATTCGTGATATTGTTATCACAGTGAATTTTTCGAAATATTTCCGCTAAGAAAAAAAAAACAGTTTAAGCGCCATGAGACAAAACTATAATTTTTAACTATAAAAAACCATTTCAGTGCAAAGAATTATCTAGGTTTCAGAATGAACTGACGAATACCTTAAATATTTTGTAAGTTCTTAAACTTTTTTTAAAATAAATAGCCAATTTGGCGAGATTTTTTCGCCAAGATTAAATTCATCAAAATCAAAGAATAATTTTCAATTTCGGTTAACTTTTACGAGTTGAATATTTTTTTAAATATTAAAAAACTATATCGCAATTGCTTTTTATTTTCGCAAAACTATGGTTTTTCGAAATAAAAAGCAATTGCGAGTTTTTCGCTAAACTATGGTTTAGCACAGTGGGCACTAGCTTAAGAATGGGTTTAACTTGACTTAGCAGTCACGAATAACTGTTACTAACTAACAGTTATGAAAATAGTGTATTATTCACACAGAAAAGCTGTATTCAGTGCGGCATCAATGTTCAGATTTCAATTTCTTAATCGAAAGCTACAGTCTGTCATTATTCGAGCAATTTATAATAATATCATATATACTCACCGCCAGTAGCAACATCTATTATATATAATTCTCTTACGTGGCTCCTAAATTTTGGACGTATTTCTTTTCCACTGGTGGCAACAGTTTTCATTTTAAAGAAGTACTTTGTACAATTAAATAAGATTCTTTTCACAACACTTAAATATTTACTTTATTTTCCTCATTTTTCCTCTCATATTCCAGTCGGCAAAGAATTCTGTTAGGTTAAAAAACATTTCGCTAAAAAAATTACGAATTCTAAAAGAAATAAAAATAAACAACTTAAAAAATAAAAATGCTGTTGCCAGCCATAGAATTTTTTGAAAGTTAACTGGGCAGCATAAATCAAAATGACATAGAAGCGCAACTAGATCAAAATTATGATACCTGAGCGCTTGACGTAACAAATCCTTCAATTCTAAAAGTGTTGTATCGCCAAATGCCCAGATTAACAATTGTGTTTTTAAAGAAATTCTATAAAAAGTTTTAAATAAAAAAACTTCTACAACTGCTTCTTGAAGAACTTGGCTCATTGATTAAAAATATTGTTTTAATTTTACAGTACTAACTTTACTTCTACTTACATTATTGCTATGACCCTCTTTCATTACAATTTACAACTTCATGCTAAATTTGAGGACTTTAAGTTGTTTTGTGGTTGAATACTGACATTTAGAAATATGTACACACAAAAAATAATATTTAGAGGTTAAGAGTTGCCTCAGAAAAATTTGAATTGTTGACACTGAATTTAATAAAGGAAACAATCATTTTTGTGAAAAATTGAATTGTATTGCTGACATCAAAACTAAAAATATTGTGTTTCAACTTAATAATACTACCTTAATTTTTACTTATATAATTACTATGGTCCCTTTTATATATATATATATATATATGCATTTTAGAACTTCATATTAAGCTTCTGTTGTGTGTCTGAATACTGACATTTAGAACAAAATTAAGGTTTAGAATTGCCTCGGAGAAATTTGAATTGTTAACAATGAATTCAACAAAAAGTTATATTTTAACTGACAAATTCTATATTATAATTCTTTTTCTATGACTATACTCATTTTCTTACTCTTTTCTTTGTTTTTTATATATTTTATATTTTTGTGATAAAATAAAAAACTTATAGTTGTTCTGCTTCTGAACACTGATGAAAACACAAAATGATGGGCTTCATCAGCAATCAAAAATATATACATTTATTTTACAAATTCCATATTATTAGGGTGGTGCCCTTCAGAGAACTAAAAATACAAAATTATCTTCATCGAAGCCGATGCTTTACATCCGGCGTTCAGTGGCAGACTACTATTTCATATTGTTTTACAACACATGACTTTAGCCCTCTGGTGGGAAAGACTTTAAAACAAAACTTACAACAGTTACTTTTCTCAACAACTGAAATTTCGAATAGTGTGATTAAGCAAAATATGTGAACTGTTTGCAATTTCAAATTAATATTGAAATGTACAGGTTTAGAATTTTCTACAGTGAAAAGTTTTCGTAACATCAGTATTCAAAAAAGTATACAAAAGCTAGACGTTAAGAACGTATCCAATGAGCGAGCAAAGCGAGCATTGGATTGCGAAGCAATCCGAAATGAACTGCGAAAGCAGTTCCGGGGGTTGGCGAGCGCCAGCGAGTAGGGGGCAAAGCCTCCTAGTATTATCATATTATGCTTACAGGGGAATGTTATTACGGTTGTAATTTCTGAGTCACTTCATTCAATATTCTGAGTTTCTTGATTTTAAAGGCAGATTTGAAATGTTCTCATTTATCTAAAGTCCTAGCATGAGAGTTATTTCAAATTTCAGTTAAACTATCCTTTTAATTTTTATTAATTAGAATTTGTTCGATCAAAACATTTTTGCGTATTTGCAGTTTTAAAAATCCAGTCTTCACTTAAAATTTAAAGAAATTTTTAAGTTTAAGTTTAGGTATCTAGAAAAACTGACTGAAAAAGTAGCAAATAATTTTCTCCAATCACCTGAACATTGCCTTCCTGTACTTTAAAACAAACTGTCTAAATATCTCTTAACATGGTTTTTTGAAACTCTTTCACCTAGGAAAATAAAAAAAAGTAAAATTTAATAGCCTTACACTTGAAGAAAAGCTATAGTTTCAAACTATATATGTTATCTGACTGTACAGAATTATGTGGGAATTAAAATGAACAAATTTAAAGTTATTAAACTTTTATAAAAATCGCCTATATGGTGACATTTTCCCACTTAGATTAAAAACTATCAAAATAAATGCCTTGTTCTCATTTTTTGTGATTTTTAGATGAGCCCAGATATTTCAACATTGGAGTCAGACCACTGGCCGCAGATTTAACCGACACAGCCCATGACTATTAAGTCCAACCTCCAATTTTGTAAACTTCAAAAGTCTTTTTTGTTTATCCAACTGATGCTGATCTTTAACTACTCAATAGATTATTTTCCTAATTTACGTCATTCTCATTGATTGAAATTTAACTATATGAAATTGTTCTATTTCTATGTACTGATATCCTCCCTTACAGCAAGCTCAGACAGACGAGCTTTAGTGGATCTGTAGGGTTATTGGATTGGGCACTAGGTGAGCGGGACCGCACACGCGTCTTCTGGGTGACAGCTGTGTGGTTTCCGTGTCCGAGGGGCTTGGGTCCTTCGGACCACCTAATGTGCAGGGGGTGTAGTTTTACGCAGTTTGCCATGGAAAGCCGCAAATCCGCGGCAGCGGGTTGGTTGGCCACCTGCGGTGCCCAAACTTTGGTTTAACAGTCATGTTGGCTCAGGAGATAGAACGTTCGCCTTCCAATGAGGTGAACCGGGTTCGGATCCCAGCGAAGGCTGGTCGATACGAATTCCGCACCCGGATCACACCAACCACAGTACTGAGATAAAATATCCTCAATGGTAGACGGATCATGGATTGGAGTCCCTTTGCCGTCAGGCTAACCATAGGAGGTTTTCTTCTCCACGTAAAGCAATGCGGGTTTGTTTCACAATAAAAGATTTTCTCTAATGCAAATTTCTCCCATTGCTTGATCTAGGAGTTCCCTTGTCTTTTGGATTAGGTTCAAGATTACAAGGCTATAGAGTTCAATATAATTAGTCGTAAACGCCAAAATTGGGCCGGCTGTTTAAAGACGGTTATAAAATGAGACATTGGAGTAAGTTACGAAATATTAAAAAATTAGACGGCAAACGCTTTTCTTTTTCTCAAAACTGTGGCATATCTCCTCCATATTGACGATTTGCGTCATTTTTAGAATAAAATAGTAGAGTTAAGATAGAGTGAACCTAACCTAACGGTCATGAGTAATTGTTGCCAGCAATTTCAAATTATCATACCATTAACAAAAAATGCATCATTCCATGCAATTACAGAGCCTTCGGAAAACAGTCAGAAACTAACGAGTTTTGATTCCTATCTTATTTTCACAAAGCATGGCAAAAAATAAGGTTCCATTGAAAATTGTATGTTTTTGAGATGGCCGGTTTTGCAACTCAATGACAAAGATACCGTAGTGGTAATTCAAAATCATTGTAAATTAAATATAAAATAATAAAAAAATATGCATCCACTATAAATCTTACCTCCAGCCCCTAATGCAATCTTTACTTATAAACATATTAATTTTGTTTCCCTTCGAAAATAATTGAGGTTAATGAGCTCTGTTTCAATCTATGACGGTGAGTCTCAAACGCTTCAATATGAAATAAATGTTTAGATTGCAAAAGAAAAAAATATTCTTTCATAACTAATTTTTATTAAGTATAGTATTTCTTTCACTTATGGAGCTGCTGATTCTTTTTTGCCTTATGAACGAGAGCGCAGCAAATAGTCCTAGCGTTTCTGCGTTTTCTAACACTGAGGAACTATATTTTCTTTCTTTCTTCGTTTTCTGTTGCATATTTAGATTTTTTTTCGAATTGAAATATTGAAAAATTTTTAAGTTAAAATTTCTCAACGAAAAATTTTTATAATATTTTTAAACATGCAATTTAATTTTATGCAAACACATAAATTATTTCAGATTTTTTTGCAAGATCTAACAATATGAAAAAAATTTATTTTTTATAAATCAGTTTGGGAAAATGCATATTATATTTCGACTTATATTTCAACTCTCATATAAATGAAATATTCCCTTGTTTTTATATTGAAAAAATTTTTGAAAAAAAAAATTTGAAAATTTGATTCCAATTTTTTTTTCTTTTAAATTAACCTAACAGGTTTTTCTGAAAAATTAGAGATATACAAAATTTTCGAAATCAATTTTGACAATAAATATGCGTAATTATAGTACGTGAAAGTACCACAAAATTAATTGGAGTATGAAATAATTAGGATAACTAATAGTCTGCATTGAAGTAATAAAATACGGATTTTTCCATATATTGAATTATTTTTTATCACTCATAGGACCTTCTATGGGCCGAAACGAATGTTGCCCCCTATAATTATTCTTCATAAGGTATACATCCCACTAGTTTATTTCAAAATTGGCTAGTCACACTTCCCTAGCTTCCTTTGTTAGTTGTGAAATTAAAATTTTAATTATCTGACCATGTGTGATTCTCTAATTATTTCATTATATCTTTAACTCTTTCTTTATGATTCCATGTGGATTTTTTTTCCGGATAATATCCTAAACTATTCTGCTTAATTTTTAACTTTAGCACGATTCCCAAGATATTATTGTAGTGTAATTTTTTATCAGGAAAATGACTTATTTTATATAGCAGGAAATACCAAAAATTGAAATTTGTAAGATGATTCCGAAGCTGCGCCAATTTTAGAATAATCTGATTTTTAAAAAAGAAGCAATTTCCGAATTTATTTTGATAAAAAAAAAAAGAAAAACAATCGCGGCAAGAAGGCTAACATACTTTTTACAGAAACTTTGAAAACCAATTTTTTCCCATATTTCGTCAAAAGTGGATAAGAATGATATTGCTCCAAGGAACCTACTCAATAATTTCGCTATTTCAAAAATGAAATCTGTTTGATCGAAACATATTATTCCTTGAAAATTAAAACGAGAAAAAAATTAACTTTTCTTACTTATCTAAGCTTATTCCATTGATTTAATGATAGCAGTATCAAGGTTAAGGATATGCGAGGGAAGCCCATTTGACTATTTTACTATAAATGCATTACATCATGTAGCTTGAATAACTTATTTTAAACAAATTATTAAATAATTTTCAGCAAATAAGGGTGTAAAAATAGACTCGATCGATATACGCCGGAAGTATACCCTAAAATATATGTAGAATAAACTTTGGAATATAAAAAATATAATCGGTATACAAAAAATACCTTCTCAAACTACTTCGAGTTGAACGGAGATGCTAACTTGTTTGAAATAGCTGTCCTTGTAACTATTTAATTTTGAATCCTGGTGCTAGGGGACATTCCATTTTCACTTTCAACTTTTGAAATATCAATTCTAAACGGAATTTTTTTATGTCCTTAAAAATGTCAGAGCGTGCAGCAAGAAAAAAGAAAAAAATTACTGCATTGATTTTTTTTACTACAAAGCAGTGAATTATTTTTTTTTCAATCTAAGAACCTGTGCCAATAACTTACGTAAAACTTATTTTAATATCGAATGAAATAATTTAATATGTTGTGTAACTAAGCAGATAATCCCAAGAAACTGAATCGAAAATATAGAAACTTTATTGATTTAAAAAATCATAGATGATAATAAAAATAGACATGTTTTGAGCGTCCAATAATAAAAAGTCACAAGTTATTCAAGCTTGAAAAGTTTTGAGAATGGGCGATTATATTTGAACGCTCGAAACATGTCGACTTTTACTTCCCTCTTCATATTTTTTGAAGCCAGTTGAGTTTTCATCAATTATACTGTTTTGCATTTGGGTCTTGATCATTATTTTTTATAAGGATTTTACACTCAGTGAACATATAAAAAAGTAAACATATGCATTTTAATATTTTAATAAAATTTATGTGGTCTTTAAAAACGTAAGAGCATCAATATTGCAAAAGTTATAACTAACTTTTAAATTGAAATTTTGAGATCAGATATTTTGAGTTAATGAAATTAAATATTTTATCTTAAGTTTTCGTGCCCCTATTTCAGTATCTTAAGGACCTTGCGAGCCCTGTTTAAAAAGAGAGTATCGTATCAGATATATATAAGAAAAGAAAAATAATCATAGCAGCAGTATTTGGTGGTAACTGCAGCTTATTGTAATTGGACAATATGCTGTGGGACATTTTATGTTGACAATTCGAACATCATTTCATTTTTTTTTTATTCAGAGCTTGGTTGCTTAGCAGCCTAGTAAAATTAAATATTCCTCTTTTGAATTAGTCTATGGGTTATCTTAAAATATTCATTTGAGGCCGGTGACTTTTCTTGGCTGTTTTCTGAACTATCGCCAAATATATAAACCTTTATTACGACCCAATTTACGACCCAATTTTTTCAAAATTTGGGTCAGGATTCCAAATATGTAAAAAAATTATATGTTTATTCAGAGAAAGTACGTTTTTGCGTCCGATTTAGTAGCTTACTTAATAGTTAGCACTAACTAATTAGTTTATGTAAGATCACCCCAAGAACCATTATGTTTGATGCTTAGTTCGTGAAAATCCGATCATTAGAACGTAAGTTATTCATGGTGATATCTTTTTTTTACATTTAAATTAGGGAGGTGATTATATTTACTGGAAAACAAGATCTTTATGATTTATATCAATTTTATGCTAATGACAACCAAACTAATGTGAAAATTAATGTGACATAACTGGATCCTACTATGTGATTTTCAGTCCAAAAAAAGTGATAGTGATTTTCAGTCTTCTGTGATTTACAATCCAATAAAAATGCACCAAATGAACCTCATCAAAATTCAACAATGGAAAACTGCTACAATATCATCAGGTTTTTATATATAATGAAAATAAAGTTATCTTATATTGCGTTCAGAATGCTTTGTTGAATAATTTAGAACTTAACGACCAGTTTTATGCACAATGTGTTGATGCAAGCAAATATTATATTTAACATATTAGCTTGGTAAGTGAAGATATTAATAAAAGGTTGTGAACTTACCATATTTGCTATAAAAATAAACCTCTGACTTTAAAGTATATTTTAAATAAATGAGCAGAATTATGTTCTCTATTAGATGTTAATAAAATTCTAAAAGAAGTGGTTTGGACGTGGAAAGCTTAAGCAAAGGCAATTTTATTTTTTACATATATGTAGGTGAATAGTTTCATCTTTGTTAGAAAAGATTGTTTTACGCCAACAATTTAATTAATTTCGGGATAAAATTACGATAAAATAATTTATTGCGAAGCAAACAAAACTTTATTGCGCAGAAATTATACAAATATATTAAAATATACAAATATTTTGGAGGACATGAAATTTTCTTCCAATATTTATTTTTTCGAAAACAAATCGATTACTTTGATTTTTGAAAGTTGAATTGATTACTTTAAAGTATGTGCATGGGTAATAGTAAGAAGTTAAAAAAAATGAAGAAAGAGTCTTTTTAAGATGAATTGTTGCAATATATTTAATATTTTGAATCAGAGCTTGAAATCAGAGCATCAAACTGGAAATGAATTCTAATTATACAATTTCCGGCTATTAATTTCCAGTACTCATAGAATAACTCAGAAGAAAATAAAATTAAACGCATAGCCATATAATATTATTCGAAGCAATCCCCATCAGCCGTAATGCACGTCTGTGCTCGGCTGTACAAATTTCGGAAAGAAGTTTTAAAGTCCTCTTTCGGAATGCTTTTTAATAGTGACGTTGCAGTCTTCTTGATGGCTTCGACATCTTGAAATCTTGTCCCCTTCAGCGAATTTTTCAGCTTAGGAAACAGTCTGCGGGTGCTAGGTCTGGAGAGTATGGTGGATGGTGCATCTTAACGACACCATACTGGGTTAAGAATAGCCTCACAGGCAGCGCAATGTGTGGAAGCGAACTTTTTCAATTGCTTCGGGCGTGCGTAATGACTGCGGCCAACCTGTGTGTGGATCATCTTCCACGCCTTCGCGCAGTCCCGAAAGCTTTTAAACCATTCAAAAGTTTTTGAGCGACATAATGCTTCCTCGCCGTAAACTTGTTTTAACAATTTGTAGGTTTCCGCAGCTGTCTTGCCCAATTTGAAGCAACATTTAATGTTTATTCTTGCTCCATTTTCACTTCGACAACAGGAATTTAAGAGCTACGCTTTAATGCGCCTTTCTACGAGAACCACTTACTTCAGCATGGTGCTGATTGCACTGCACATGCGCAAGAAAGCACTCTTCAATATGCAATCATTAGCGCCATCTTCCGGCTTTTCGTTCTCCTACAGTTACATCAGTCCTGGAAATTAATAGCCGGACCTTGTAGTTCCGATTCAACAGTTAAACTATTTATAAAAAACAAAGATATACAAAAGTTTTGGAATTCATTACCCGTTGGAACTCATTACTCTAGAAATGGAAGTTTCTCTTTAGTAATTAAATTTGACTCTTAAGTTCTAGCTTTTCAAAAAGCAATGATTAAAATTTCTGTTTAAGGTAAAAAACTCATAAATTTGAGAAACACAACATAAACCTTCGTACGAGATTAATGGTGATAAATGGTCAAAATTACGATTTTTCACAATTTATTGCTTTTTAAATGCTTCAAAATTGTGGTAATCAATTTTATATATTACTTTCTAACCTTAGAAACTACTGTTCGTAAAAAAGTACGATTGGTGAATGTAACTTCCATCTTGGTGAAGATAGCTCAGTATTTTTTCTTTCTTTAAAAAATAACGGCAGTCATTGAATTTTCATTCTTTGCCTTAGAACATGCCGGAAGTTTTGCTCTTATCGTTACCCGGTGGGCATCTGTGAACCAAAGTCACGGAGTTGAGCAACATTACCCACTGATTCCCGTTCTTAGGGTGGGTCACATTCCCATATCACACAACCGAGGACGACGCACTGACAAACATCAATGCTCTAAGCGGGATTCGAACCCACAAGCATTGACTTTGCAGTCCGGCACGCCAACCACCATACTTGCTTAGTATAACTATATATCCGCGGTAGGAAAAGTGAAACAAATTTTTATTTATTGCATGCATGATAGTTTATTACCTGCACTCAACTTGACCTTTATCATACCAACATATTCCATCATGCTCACAAGGATTCGGAAAACAGTCATCTTAAAAGAATGTAAAACGTCTATCAGAAATAACATACTATAATTTCCCTCTATATTTAAAAATCGCAAGTGCCACTGAAACTGTTTTGTGTGTTCAATTTAACGTCTAATTTAGTTTTTTTGCGAAAAAAACTATAAGACTGAGAAACTTGTTCAAACATAGAAACATGAACATAGAAGATGGCACAAAGAGAACCCAGATAGCAAAATAAGATTTATTTTCACTCTGTGTAAACCTTTTAGTGTCAAACTAGAAAGGTTTACGTGTAAACCTTCTAATCTTAAAACGAGATCTGTGACAATCTGCTCTATTATACGCACATTACCCTAATCCATAACCTTCTAAAACAACCTACTATATAAAAACCTTAAATCGAGGTTGTCTTAGCATTTTCAAGCGTGAAAAGAAAATTCCTTGAATAAAGCTAGTCTTAAGGTAAAAATAATCTTAAATATAGATAATTATAAGGTTTCTTTTCGCGACGTCCTGTATGCTAAGCTAAAATCCACCTTTTTATGAAATTTTAATTCACAATGCAATTTGATCCCATCGCTAGTGTGACGTCATCTAAAACGTCATTACGGACCTAAGTGACAATAATTTTCAAAAAAAAAATCTTTAAAAATAATTTTTTATCTTTTTAGGAAGAAAGATTTGAAACTGAAATATTTTTGCTTTATTTGAAAAAAAGGTTTTATTTCATACATTTGCATGGTTGCATGTTTTCTGGGTCCGATGGAATTAAAAAAAAATAAGTTCGAGAATTAGCAAGACAAGTGTCAAATTTGTAAGAAAAAAATACCAATCAGACTGTTCTACAGGCCGCTGGAATACAATTACAGAGTTGAAATTTAACACACTGAAATGATAATTTTTTTTAATGAACTTAACTACTAAGATATAAAGAAAAGTAAAATATGTGCTGAAAATCAAAATCAAAAAAGAAAAGGTACTGATTTGTTAAGGGGAATCGCACTATATTATTGGCATCAATAGTACATAATTTATTTTGGCAATTAGTACTATTGGTATAATGAAAATCTTAAGATTTTACTCAATGGTATTATATAATTTCGAAGTTTCTAATGTGTGACAGAATATAACGAAATATCAACAACGCATCCTACATTTCCATTGAATGGAATTTCTGATAGTTTATGTTTGTAGCTAACAATTATTCTGCTTCAATCAACTGGTATAATAAGTGAAAAGAAATAATATTATCAAGACTTCTACATTCATCTGGGTAATTAATAATTTTCATCAGAACGGTGACTCAGGGTATGTTTTTCGCTTTCCAAGGAGGTGATCCAGATTCAAATCCCAGTGGTGGCTCGTTGATACGAATTCTGCTCCCAGCTCTCTACTACCACAGTGTTGAGGAAAAATATCTTCAGCGGTAGGCGGATAGTGGGCTAGAATCCCTTTGCTGCCGGGCTAACCGTAGGGAGATTTTCGTGGCGTTCTTTTCCATGTAACGCAAATCTGTGTTAGTTCCATCAAGATAGTCGTGCCTCATTCCAGCATATCTCTAATTGGGATATTATCGGAGATCAGACCAGTCTTGCTATTTTAGACCTAATTGACAGGCTTTCACCCAACCAATCTATACACTTTCAGTGGATTCCCTCACATGTTAGGGTTGATGGGAATGAGAGGGCTGATTTCCTGGTCAAATCCACTGCCGAAGAAGACACTGATCATTGTGGGAGCTTACCTTTAGTGAATTTTCTTCCCTGGCAAAAATGAAATTAAACAAGACCATAAGAATTCCTCCCAACCGCTCTTGATATTTTGCAAAAAAACTGGGAGAATCTTTCAATCTTAAACCGAGAGCCCATCAAACTGCCAAATGTCATTGGTGCTCGGCAGACATGGCCTCCATTCTGACTTGTTTGGGGTTTGGTAAAGATGAGATCCTGCGAGACTCCAGTCTTTTTATGGACTTTTTGGAGGTGTTCGGATTAATGGGAGATGTCTAGCTCTGCTAGATGATTCCGAGATTAGCAACAACAGTTCCATCAAAAAGTCCTCCTTGAAGGCTAGTTTGTCCTAATTTTTAAACCAGGTGTTTCCCTGTTTTCTGGGTTGGGTTTGAAATTCCGAAGCTATGAAGTTGAACATTGAAAGTCGCGAACTCAGAAATGGGTAGTCTGTTCAGCGCCGGTAATAAAATGAAATATACTTATTATATTACTAATGTAGCAACGTTAATACAAAGATAACAACGTTAATACAAAGATAATGTAACGTTAATACAAAGATAATTCTGTGCAAAAAAAGATTGCCTTTTGCTATCTGAAATTGCATTCTTTATAATTATATAAAACTTTCATACCTTACAACACGACATTTTTTCCCACTATTGTTAAATAACATACGAGTATTAAAAATAATAAATAGCTTCTTCTTCTTTTTCTTAGGCACTACAGCCTATGACAGGCCAAGGCCATCCCAATAAGTTTTAGCCATCTCGATCTATTCTGTGCCATTGCCTTCCGGTTAGTTTTTCCTGTTATCTTTAGTTTCCTCTCAACTGCGTCCAGCCACCTAGTCGGTGGACGACTAATTTTTCTTGTACGTTCTAGTTTAAAAAAAGTTACTTTTTTGAGGGGGCTTTGGTCTTCAGATCTATAAAGGTGTCCCAGTCATCGAATGCGATTGGCCTTAATAACATAAATTATGTCTGGTTGTTTATACTTTTTATTACTCATTTTGTACCAAAAATTCTTCTAAGTATCCCTCTCTCAGAAATCGGTAATTTGTCCTCCTTTTTTTATTAAAGAGTCCAAGACTCACTACCATATAGGATCACAGGCCGTAGGAGTGTTTTGTACAGGTTAATTTTTGTCTTTTGTTTAAGAAACTTACTTTTTAGTTGGATTTTTAAACCAAAGTAGCACTTCTTTACCATTGCTAAACGGCTATCGATTTCAGTATTTATGTCATTTTTGCAGGTTACAGTAGTCCTAAGTTATTTAAATTCATCAACAGCTTCAAATTCATTATCATTCACATTCAGGGGCATTGCCTTAGTGAACCCTCTGTTTATCTCCATATATTTAGTTTTGTCAGCATTAATGGTTAGTCCCATTTCACTAGCTGCTACTTCAAGAGCTTTAAAGTTCTCCACTACTGTTTGTCTAGATCGTTCTTATGATATCAAGATCATCTGCGTAAGCAAGAATTTGTGTAGATCTTTGAAAATAGTGCCTCTTACATTGATTCCTGATGCTCTGATTACTTTTTCAAGTGTGATAATAAATAGAAGGCAGGCAAGTGCATCTCATCGAGGTCTGAGGCAGGCATTTCTTGCCTCTCTATTAGTGTGGAAGGGCTCGGAGAGTTCGTTTTGAACTCTGCACTTGACTCTTCTGTGTGTTGCTTTTGTCAAGTTATTAAGCTTAAGGGGAATACCAAATTCTTCCATTGCTTCATACAACTTATTTCTTTTGATACTGTCGTATGCTGCCTTAAATTCAATAAAAAGATGGAAAGTCTCAATATTAAATTCTTTTGTCTTCTCAATAATTTGTTTTACATAAATACCTACTGAAATTATATTTTGCATGAGATTAGTTTTAGATAATCAAATTTTTTAATTGAGTTAAGAACATCTAAAAAGACGGTTATTTATGATCAAAAAGTGGTCAAACAAATGCTGTTGAAATTTTTGATTTTCCTCATTTTCGGAGTCTAACATCACGATGCCTCCGAATCTTAGTTTTTTGATTAAAGCTAAAATAGGGGCGGTACAAAAAACCTAAAAGTCGCTCATTAGTGGTTAAACAAATATACTATGAAATTTCGTTTATTTGCCGTAAAAAGCGAAGTTTTCCCCCGAATTCAATTTTCAGTATGATGATGGTATTTAAAAGTTAATAGTATGTGTTGGATCGGAAGTTTCGTAACATTGACTCGTCTTTCATAAATAGTCATCATTTAGATCTTTGTATAACACACAGCTCGCTTACTCTCCAAAATTGACAGACCCGTTAATTTGAAGTTTTGATGTTCCAACTAAAAAAACTTGTCTAGAGAGATATGGAATTTTATTTAGGTTATTATTTAAGAAATTTTTTAATTCCCTCATGATTAGTAAAACATTTGATTAGATTATAGACTTTGTAAAGAAATTCCTTGACCTCAACTTCCGTTGACCATCCTTTTACGTTTGAAGCTTACGAATCCAATTAACATTAATTGATACGTGTTGATTGCAATAATGATGAATAATAATTATTAAATTATTAAAAACATTTAAAAGTTTTATTAAAATATAATGATGAATAATGATGCAATAATGATGAATAATTATTATTAAATTATCAAAGACATACAAAAGATTTATTAAAATATAATGATGAATAATGATGAATAATTATTATTAAATTATCAAAAACATTTCAAAGTTTTTTGAACAAATTCTTTGACCTCAACTTCCGTTGACCATTCTTTGACGTTTGAAACTTAAGCACCCAATTGACATTAATTGATAGGCGTTGTAAGATTGCAATAATGATGAATAATTATTATTAGATAATCAAAAACGTTCAAAAGTTATAACATGATCTAATTTACATTAAAAAAACACTACCCTACAATAAAGGAAGAAACACTTTCAGTTTTTAACAATTTTTAGAATTTCTCAAGAAATACTTAAAAGATTATTTCATAACTTTAGAGATTTTAAATCATGCGATTTTTCTTACTTAACAATAAATATTAGAGATTTCGACCGGTAACGATAGGTAAAAAAGAAATTCAAAAAACCAAGGATTGGGGTGAGCTATGATGTTTCAAAACGTCCATACGATACAAGCTTCAGTGAGCAAATGAGGTATCTCTACATAAAGCGCGATTACAGTGGCCTGTGACATCGCAGTGTCGCTACCTTACGATGTCACAGACCACTGCGTTACGGAGGTTTCCTCGAAGAGATAAGGTATCATCTGGATACCTTATTTGCGAATAGATATTATTTATCTTGTTCTTTTTTTTTAAAAACAAAAATCGCTCTTCTCTTTAATTGTTTCCATCAGAATATCTTTATTAACTTATCCAAATCAATTTAGACAACTTTTTCTTTAATTTCATTTCTGGTGGGCATATATTTTAATTAAAGTTAGTTTGAATACGTCGTATATTTCTTAATATTTTCTTTTACAAGACGTGTGAGTGAAAGCTGAATCAAAAGTCCTTAGTGCGACAAGAAGTGAAAACTAAATTTTGAAACAGGGGCTAAAAAGATTTTAAGAATAATTAAATTTTGCTTACTGATTTTTTTTATCCATCAATTTTTTAAAGAAAGAAAAAATTAGCTGATTTATTTGTAAACTACATTAATAATAGCCAAGATTCCTAAAATAAAACTTTCAAATTTTAAAGTTTAAATATGATGTGCATTATACTTTCTCAAAGTACATTTTTAAAGCAATAGCAGCCATTTTATTTGCTCTTGATTTTATCAAACATGTTTACAAACAATAGAGGATTGTGCTTAGTACGATTGTTTTTTTTTTCTAAAATAGCTCATAGTTTCCAATTTTTGCACTGTCGTGTAGAATATTTTTTTTGCGGCAACTGCATAAATACATTCCATCAATACATGACTTCACCCTTTCACCTGGCTTCAACTTTTTCACCTTTTTATTTTCGTGAGCTTCATTATTTTTTCTTTCACTTATAAATATCACTATACTTTTATCAATTCTCTATGCAGATGTTTGATTAATTTATATATCCTGGTAGCTTTCAAATATTATTTATTTATTAAAGAATAAAATCAGTAGTTCTGTTGTAGGTATAAAAATGTTTATATGACTCTGTAACTAGATTAGTAACGAAGACTGAGTAATGGTGGAATATCTTAAAACGGAGACGGAGTAATGGTGGAATATTTTGAAATGAAGAGGGAGTAATGGTGGAATATTTTGAAATGAAGAGGGAGAAATGGTGGGATATCTTGAGACGAAGATGGAGTAATGGTGGGATATATTGAGACGAAGACGGAGTAATGGTGGGATATGTTGAAACGCAGACGGAGTAATGGTGGAATATCTTGAAACGGAGACAGAGTAATGGTGGAATATTTTGAAATGAAGAGGGAGAAATGGTGGGATATCTTCAGACGAAGATGGAGTAATGGTGGGATATGTTGAAACGCAGACGGAGTAATGGTGGAATATCTTGAAACGGAGTAATGGTGGAATATTTTGAAATGAAGAGGAAGTAATGGTGGAATATCTTGAAGTGAAGAGGGAGTAATGGTGGGATATCTTGAGACGAAGACGGAGTAATGGTGGGATATCTTGCAACACAGACGGAGTAATGGTGGGATATTTTGAAACGGAGACGGAGTAATGGTGGGATATCTTAAAACGAAGACGGAGTAATGGTGGGATATGTTGAAACGAAGACGGAGTAATGGTGGAATATGTTGAAACGAAGACGGAGTACTGATGGAATATCTTGAAATGGAGACGGAGTAATGGTGGAGTATTTTGAAATGAAGAGGGTGTAATGGTGGGATATCTTAAGACGAAGACGGAGTAATGGTGGGATATGTTGAAACGCAGACGGAGTAATGGTGGGATATGTTGAAACGGAGACGAAGTAATGGTGGGATATCTTGAAACGAAGACGGAGTAATGGTAAGATATGTTGAAACGAAGACGGAGTAATGGTGGAATATGTTGAAACGAAGACGGAGTAATGGTGGAATATCTTGAAACGGAGACGGAGTAATGGTGGAATATTTTGAAATGAAGAGGGAGTAATGGTGGAATATCTTGAAACGGAGACGGAGTAATGGTGGAATATTTTGAAATGAAGAGGAAGTAATGGTGGAATATCTTGAAACGGGGACGGAGTAATGGTGGAATATTTTGAAGTGAAGAGGGAGTAATGGTGGGATATCTTGAGACGAAGACGGAGTAATGGTGGGATATGTTGCAACACAGACGGAGTAATGGTGGGATATTTTGAAACGGAGACGGAGTAATGGTGGGAGATCTTAAAACGAAGACGGAGTAATGGTGGGATATGTTGAAACGAAGACGGAGTAATGGTGGAATATGTTGAAACGAAGACGGAGTACTGATGGAATATCTTGAAATGGAGACGGAGTAATGGTGGAGTATTTTGAAATGAAGAGGGTGTAATGGTGGGATATCTTAAGACGAAGACGGAGTAATGGTGGGATATGTTGAAACGCAGACGGAGTAATGGTGGGATATGTTGAAACGGAGACAAAGTAATGGTGGGATATCTTGAAACGAAGACGGAGTAATGGTAAGATATGTTGAAACGAAGACGGAGTAATGGTGGAATATGTTGAAACGAAGACGGAGTAATGGTGGAATACAGTAAAACTTGTGTAAGTTGACCACTTGTGGTGCATTGTTTTAGTGGTCAACTTAGACAAGTGGTTAACTTATAGAGGGGGTGGGTCATTGTTTACTTTTTCGTTTCCATGTTGCTATATATTTATTTATTTTTTTTTTTTTACTTGATTCAGAAAATATTCAAATGAATATCTTAAGAAATGTGTTTAAACCTGAATGAACTTCAATTTGATACATATAATTCTAATATTTAACTAATTTTTTTGAAAAAAATTATTTCGTTAGTTATGCATGTAAAGTCTTTAATAAATATAATTTCTTAAAATATCAGAACACAAAAACATGTAATTTGAAAACTTTAACAAAATAAAATTATTTGAACACTTTAAAGTTTATTTACTACACTTAAAGATCAAAGACCATAAATAAAGGATAAAAGCATATTTCAGAGCATTCATTTATTCAAATGCTCACTATTGCAACTGGAAGAGCAACTTTTCAACTAACACACCTGTTTTCAATGAACGGATGAAAGAAATGGTCAAAAGCTGACCCCTTACAGTTTCCCCTGATGGTCAACTCACAAAAAGGTTTAGATTAGCTTCTTACACTATTTCACCAAACAAGTGAAATTTTAACATACATTGCCAAAATGACAGAAAATTTTCTGAATTTTTTTTCTGGTCAACTTATGAGGGTTTTAGAATAGAATTTCATAATACTCCTAGATAAAATTGACTTATTTCAGTGGTCAACATACAAGATAGACAGGTGGTCAAGTTACAAAGGTTTTGCTGCTTTATATAATATAGGAAAAAGTCCGTTCTTGATAATTGAGGTCAACTTATGCAGGTGCCCAACTTACAAGGGTGGTCAACTTGGCAGGTTTCACTGTATCTTGAAACGGAGACGGAGTAATGGTGGAATATTTTGAAATGAAGAGGGAGTAATGGTGGAATATCTTGAAACGGAGACGGAATAATGGTGGAATATTTTGAAATGAAGAGGAAGTAATGGTGGAATATCTTGAAACGGGGACGGAGTAATGGTGGAATATTTTGAAGTGAAGAGGGAGTAATGGTGGGATATCTTGAGACGAAGACGGAGTAATGGTGGGATATGTTGCAACACAGACGGAGTAATGGTGGGATATTTTGAAACGGAGACGGAGTAATGGTGGGATATCTTAAAACGAAGACGGAGTAATGGTGGGATATGTTGAAACGAAGACGGAGTAATGGTGGAATATGTTGAAACGAAGACGGAGTACTGATGGAATATCTTGAAATGGAGACGGAGTAATGGTGGAGTATTTTGAAATGAAGAGGGTGTAATGGTGGGATATCTTAAGACGAAGACGGAGTAATGGTGGGATATGTTGAAACGCAGACGGAGTAATGGTGGGATATGTTGAAACGGAGACGAAGTAATGGTGGGATATCTTGAAACGAAGACGGAGTAATGGTAAGATATGTTGAAACGAAGACGGAGTAATGGTGGAATATGTTGAAACGAAGACGGAGTAATGGTGGAATATCTTGAAACGGAGACGGAGTAATGGTGGAATATTTTGAAATGAAGAGGGAGTAATGGTGGAATATCTTGAAACGGAGACGGAGTAATGGTGGAATATTTTGAAATGAAGAGGAAGTAATGGTGGAATATCTTGAAACGGGGACGGAGTAATGGTGGAATATTTTGAAGTGAAGAGGGAGTAATGGTGGGATATCTTGAGACGAAGACGGAGTAATGGTGGGATATGTTGCAACACAGACGGAGTAATGGTGGGATATTTTGAAACGGAGACGGAGTAATGGTGGGATATCTTAAAACGAAGACGGAGTAATGGTGGGATATGTTGAAACGAAGACGGAGTAATGGTGGAATATGTTGAAACGAAGACGGAGTACTGATGGAATATCTTGAAATGGAGACGGAGTAATGGTGGAGTATTTTGAAATGAAGAGGGTGTAATGGTGGGATATCTTAAGACGAAGACGGAGTAATGGTGGGATATGTTGAAACGCAGACGGAGTAATGGTGGGATATGTTGAAACGGAGACGAAGTAATGGTGGGATATCTTGAAACGAAGACGGAGTAATGGTAAGATATGTTGAAACGAAGACGGAGTAATGGTGGAATATGTTGAAACGAAGACGGAGTAATGGTGGAATATCTTGAAACGGAGACGGAGTAATGGTGGAATATTTTGAAATGAAGAGGGAGTAATGGTGGAATATCTTGAAACGGAGACGGAGTAATGGTGGAATATTTTGAAATGAAGAGGAAGTAATGGTGGAATATCTTGAAACGGGGACGGAGTAATGGTGGAATATTTTGAAGTGAAGAGGGAGTAATGGTGGGATATCTTGAGACGAAGACGGAGTAATGGTGGGATATGTTGAAACGCAGACGGAGAAATGGTGGGATAAGTTGAAACGAAGACGGATTAATGGTGGGATATGTTGAAACGGAGTAATGGTGGGATATCTTGAAACGAAGTCGGAGTAATGGTGGGATATCTTGAAACGAAGTCGGAGTAATGGTGAGATATGTTGAAACGAAGACGGAGTAATGGTGGAATATGTTGAAACGAAGACGGAATAATGGTGAGATATTTTGAAACGAAGACGGAGTAATGGTGGGATATGTTGAAACGGAGACGGAGTAATGGTGGAATATTTTGAATCGAAGACGGAGTAATGGTGGGATATCTGGAAACGAAAACGGAGTAATGGTGGGATATTTTGAAACGAAGAAGGAGTAATCTTGAAACGAAGACGGAATAACGGTGGGGTATCTTGAAACGAAGACGGAGTAAGGGTGGGATATCTTGAAATGAAGACGTAGTAATGCGGGGGGGGGATGTTTTGAAACAAGAACAGATTAACGGACTGAAATTTTGAAACTGAAGCAGTTTTTAATTTTAAAAATTTTCTAAAACAAGGGTGTTACTTAATTTCGCAGGTGAGGGATTAGAGAAAGGATTATAGAATAACTGATATGTCATATAATATGAAGTACTACAATTCTGCAAAAATTTCTTAAAGAAAGGATAGAAGTCTGATTAATTTAAATACTTTTTTTTATTAATCAAATAGTATGAAACATCTAGATTTAGTTTTAAAAATAACTTCAAACGCTGAATATAAAAAAATGTTCGAACCCTACTATTCGAATTTTTTTCATAATTGACAAGTTAATTAATAAAAGTTCTTTATATATATAAATTTAACATTATATTACATATTTGTCTTTGGACAGAGTTCTAAAGGATGATGTTTTCTAAAGGAATTATTATAATTTTGCCAATAATTCAAAATATATGAAGAGAAACGTGATACTTAAAATAACATTAGAGTAAAAGATTTTTTAACTTCTATAGCGGTTAAAGTATTAACTTCGTCAACCAGCCCCTTTACCGGTTTCAAGAGTGCGGCAACCAAATTCGATGAAAAAAAGGTGATACGATGAAATATATACAAAATTTTGAAAAATTTAGAAAAATGTCTCAATTTTTTTAGCTTATTTTATGAGTTTTATACACTTGCAGCTTATGCGCAGTTAATAAAACTTCTTAATTTTCCTCGTTTTTCTCTTTGTTTTTATTATGCTATATATATATATATATATATATATATATATATATATATATATATATATATATATATATATATATATATATATATATATATATATATATATATATATATATATATATATATATATATATATATATATATATATATATCATATCAGGGTAACAAACCCCGATATTTGGTTATTGTTTTTAATTTACATTTGTAGAAATAATAAGTCGATAGATTTTAACAGGCTTTATTTACTGGAGTATGATATAAACAGAAATCTCACCCACTCTCCAGCCGGAGGGGGAAAGACACAGATTTCCGTCAAAACGACGGAGTTCAGATGGTAAACATGAAACACCAAAAGACACGCGAAAAGTATCGCTCTTAGGTTTTATACGATACTTTCAATGGGTAAACAGGGCAGTCATATTGCATTAACTGTATTCCTACGCCTCATTAAAATTATTTATTACTCATGGAAAATCGTTTAATCTTTCCTTATATGGAAGTGAAAGATCTTAAAATAACTCCTCTTTTGAAACATAAATCTAATTATAATTCGTTGGCATGTTTTCAGCCTCGAAGTCTCAAAATAGAATATCTGCATTTTATGAACACGAAAAGTTTTAATGCTTTTATTAATACAAAAGTATTTTTATAACTTTTGTATTATATATATATATATATATATATATATATATATATATATATATATATATATATATATATATATATATATATATATATATATATATATATATATATATATATATATATATATATATATATATATATATATACACAGATTGCTCTAAAGTTATAAAGCTAGTCAGTTATTTTTCTTTTCCTGATAGTACAACAGTTTGAAGAGTTTCTTTTTGTGATTAAAAATGAGCATGGTTAAAAGAATATAAAAGGAACAGCCAACTTACTTTCGTAAATTTGTATGTATAATCAAAATTTGAGGGTGTATTTAGCTATATTTTTCGGCAAAATATTTGTTGAAAGAGTACCAACCAGAAATATTTCCTTACCCAACAAGGCTGTTATATAAGAGCAAAAAGTAAACATCGGATCGGAATATTTACATGTCTCATCATCTCAAACAATATAAATTTCGAGCCATGCTATTTCTGGTTTTCAATTAAATATTTCATCAACATCTGAAATATTCTAGGGTTTGTATTTAACGTTGTTAAAGTTAAAGTTGTAGAGATTTATTTTTTTAATGATGCTTTTTAGAATTTGGATTATATGTCTAAAATTGATATTTTAGTTAACATTTAATAATAATAATTTATATTTATTATCCTTTTAATAGAAATACGCACAAACTGCATTCATCTTGAAGATAAAGAAACTAAAATGTTTTTTGAGTAACTTAAAATAGATGAGATAAAAGTTAAAATCTTCAAACAATACACTTGATGTTGAAAAGTATTCAAAATTACAGATAATAAGCTGTTATCTGTTTCGTTGATAACTTATAGGGGAATGAAATCTAAGAACAACACTTCTGAATTTCTTATATACGTGACATTGAATACCCTTATGAGGATAATATCGCAGTGGCTAGATAAGAAAGCATTTCAGATATAAAATTTAAAAAAATTAATTAAACCTTTTAATCTATTGTATGATTATTTGTTTATTATGTTGCTTAAATTTTTGATTTGTGTGCTTAGTGTTTCTCTTTCATACGGTTTTGAGGATGATGTTGCACGCCGATTACACGTTGAAGAGTTACAGTATGAAAATACCCTGAAAAAATTTGACAGTTACCCTCCTGCAAAAGCTCCAGAAAATGCCCGTAAGTATACTTTGAGTACTGATGTATTTCTGTATAAATTTGTAAGCATTCATACTGAACTAAACTGTTTATAAATCAAATTTATAAATACGAGTCATTGTTGCAGTTGCAATTTAGTTACGTCTCATTAGAGCTGCACGGCTATTAGCGACGGTCTGGGAAGCATCCCTGAGGATGATCCGACAACTTGCCATCACAATTTTGATCCTCTGCAGAGGGATGGTATCCCCGTTTCGGGAGCCTGGCGGCCAGAGTGTGATGTCGAGTACTTTACAGTACAACAAGCACCATTACCACAAACGATCGGTCCCATCTCAGACTGATCAAAGTGCTCACAAACCCTCGCTCTGACTGGTAAGCCAGTAATGCTTGACTTCGATGATCTGTTGAGAAGCGTGAAGCAGTCCACCGCTGGACAAATCTTAGACATTAAGACAGTCTTTTTTTTGTCCAATTTATTTTGTAAATGGAAGCTAGAGGTAATAATGGTTAAAAAATGTATAGTTGATATTGTAAATTATATATTTTAATTGACTGAAGGAAAGAATTTAATTCTAATGATTAGAACAAAAAGACCAAGTTAGAACCCTTCTTAAACCCTTTGACGCAGAAAACTTGTTATACATATTTAGTATACATTTTTCATTGTTTTGTATTAATTTCGCTGAAAATAAGTGAAAAATATTAGGCATAGAATTTTAATAATTTATGGTTATAAAAGCATGAAACATCGAGTGTCTTTTTTTGTGTTCAACGTAATCCGAGAACGGCTCACTTCCAAGCGATAATTTTTCAAATTTGCAGTTATTTAGATACAAAAGAAACAATTATTCATCATTGAAATTTCCTTAATTTACAAAATCAAATTGATACATTTTTGAATATGAATAAAAAAAAATTCAAGTTTTTTTTTCGGATTTTATATTTTAGTACAAATATAATTCCGATAATTTAACATATTTCTTGAGTATCTATTAGATCGTTTTTAATTATTAAAAATACCGAAATATATTTTTACTTGTAATTTGAGAATAGGAAGAAAATATGGAAAAGGAAGAATGGTGTTCCAACTTCGTCAAGGGATTAATACACTGTATAACGTTATCAAGGTTAAAGAGGATTTTTTACTTAATAATTGAACATAACTTGCTACCTTAGAAAGGTTGCTGCTATGTTATTGTTCAACACGCTATAAATTTAGCTGCGTGTAAATCGAGCGTATTTGAATTCAGTGTAATTGAAGAAAAATTGAGGACCTGCGTTACAGTTTAAAAACATTAAACAAATCATTAACATAAAAACATAAATTTTTTTTTCGAATTACTTTTTTTGGATTTTATATTTTAGTAACAAGTTCTGATAATCGAACAGATTTTTTTTTGTGAATAACTATTAGATAGTATCGTATAATTAAAAAATACCAAAATATATTTTTGCTTGTAACTAGAGCATCAATATATATAAAATTGTGTTCCATCTGCATCAAAGGGTTATTAGGTTGTTTTTCATATAATGTCAATACAAAATTATTGCTCATATTGGCTGAATAATGGTAATAAAATATCGAGTGTACCTGGCAATTTCATATGGGGCCGATATAGGTTGTGAAGTGACTGTAAAATATCAGGTGGATCGGACAATTTTATGTAGGGCCCATATCGGAAAATATCGGCTCTCATAAAGCCAAGATTCGTGAATATTGTTCCAATGATGGCCCAAGTTATTTCGCTTCTAGGGTCCTCACAAAGAATTATTGGAACGGATTGATACCTGTCCGACTACACCCTCGCTAAACATTTGTTCATTTTTATAAATTTTTTATTCAATATTCCAGATTGCATGTGCGAAAATGGAGAATGTTTGAGAGATTCTTCTGGGGAATTGAAATGTGTCTGCTTACCAGAATATGGACTTTATGATTCATATCGTTGTAAAGGTATACAATAATACATTCTTACATTTTTTAAAAAGAAGAGAAAAATGAAGATTTAATATTAAATTAAGGCAGTTACACCTTTCTACAAAACACTAAACGAATTTCTCTGTTAGAAGATAATTTTTCATTATTTTATTAAAATTTGAACGCTTATCTACATATTGCTAACGTTTACTTTGATATTCTTCATGCGCAATCTAAATTTAATGTATACTTAAGATTTTATTAAATTAAAAGAGTTACATTTTTCTATAAAATAGTAACGGAAATTTTTTTGTTAGAAGGTTGCTTTTCACTATTTTATTGAAATTGATGTTGTTAAAGAAATTACTATTTAATTATTATTTGAACGTTTATCTTCATTTTTATAACGTTTATTTTCATACACAAGCTAAAAATTGAATTAATACCTGATATATTCTTAAATTAAACAGTTTCTCTTTTCTTCGAAACACCAAATGAATTCTTTTTGTAGAAGATTATTTTTCATTATTTTATTATATAATTTGAACGCTCATCTTCATTTTTCTAACGTTTATTTTCAAATTCTTCATGAGCAAGCAAAGTTGAATGCAAATTTACTATACTATTAAATTAAACCAGTTACATTTTTCCACAAAATCCTAAAAGAGTTTTTGTGCTAGAAAATTATTTTTCCCTGATTTATTAAAATTTGAACTTTCATCTTCATTTTTCTCTTGTTGATTTTAATATTCTTCATAAACAAGCTAAATTTAATATATACTTAATGTATTATTAAATTTGAACAGTTTCACACCTTTCTACGAAATACTAAATGAATTCTTTTGTTCAATTGCTATTTTTCCTCACATCATTAAAATTTTCACTCTCATCTTCATTTTTCTAACTTTTATTTTCATATTTTTCATGCACAAGCTAAATTGTGCATATACTGCATATTTTTTTTTAAATGCTCTTGGCCACACTAGTTCATGTTGTGATAGCTAGTGTGGAGACGTGTTATAACTAATTTTTTGATATATTTTCTTACGAATAAAAATTTTTTGAGATTATTTTAAACACAGAGGAAATTAATTTGGCAATATATAATTAAACAAGAATTTTATAAAATTAAATATTATTATTTTATATTTGTCTAGCTTGCCTTTGTGGTCCAGGAGCCAATTGCACTTTTCAGAAAGGTTGGTTTAAAACATATGTAAATTGCATTTGCCCTGAAGGCTCAAAAAAGGGTGCTGACAACCGTTGTGAAGGTAATTAATAATTCTTTTTATTTATAGTTTTTATATTTGTATATTCGTAATACATCATATTGTAATAATATACATTTGATAAACAAACAATACATTTGATAAACAAAAAAAAAACAATGCATTTTGCACTAAATATAGGACATAACTAATGGTCACCACAGGCTAAAGGGTGATTAAATACAATCGATGGCTTTTAAAAAATTGTCGGCCACTTACCACGTTATTGCCACTTGACAATGCACCCTATGCGCATTCTATTAATATTAGTCTTTAATAAATATGGAATTATTATAAATATTTCATTTATTTTTTGAAAATTACTTCATTTCATCTTTTGTTTCTTATGATTCTTTCAACATCATGAAAAAAATTTTGCAAAGCCAAACTAAGTCCAATATAGTGAGAAATTTACCCATTTAATTAAGAAAAATAGAAGAAAATGAAAAATGTATTTAGTAAGCTGTATATCAATTTCCTCATCAGACTCACAGATGTATATGTAATGGTTTCTTGGATTAAGGTGGAATCTGTCCTTGTGTAGTATGCTATACATTTAAAAAAAAATTAAAGTTCAAATGTTTATTTTTCAGATCCATGTAAAAGTAATCCTTGTAAAAACGGCGGGAAATGTAGAGTCGATAAAAATGGTCTGCAATGTGACTGTCCTTACCCATATTTGGGCAAATTTTGTGAACAAGGTAAATATATGAATCCTTTGATGCCAACATTTATAATTTTCACTGAGGGTTTTTTATAGTTGTTGAAAACAGAGTAAAGGTATTATAGTTCTTACCAACTTTTTTTAAAAACTTTTTCAGGTTTTTACGCATATAAGGTAACATTTAGAGGGATCTTGTAAATGCTTTTTAAATTTTTTATGCTGTGGTAGTTACAGTGATTTTAAATGAAATTGTTAAAACCATAGTAATATACTAAGGCATACAATTAGTTACCTCTAGAAAATCTGATCACAATAGCATACCTGCCAACTCTTCCGGCTTTTCCCGAAGATTTTATTTTCATATTTAAAGTGGTAGTAATTATAAACTATTTTTTCTTTTATAATCCTAATTTTTAAATGATATTGATCACCACTATTCTTACAAAAATTAAGCACATATATTAATATGCGTTACTGTCAGTTTTTTCAAATACAACGTATTTGTTTGCTTAAAATTGAAGTTTTAATTCCATTTTAATACCACTGGGAAAAATAATAATGGAAGGGATTAAAAGTTGGCAGGTATGCAATAGGTATCTGAACCTATTGTTATCTAACAAGACTCAGTTCTCTTACGAGTTTTAAACTGCTGTAACAAAACGTTGGAAAACCGTAATGGTGCATGAACTTGAGTTAACCACTTTAGTTAAATCTGTGAAGTGTATAAAAAGATTGTCTTAAAAACGAAGTCGTATGACATGGAAGAAAATTCCTTCCAAGGGTGAATGTAAAACCCTTTCAGTTCTATTCTCTTCTTCAAGTTAATCAACATTGGCCCCGTTTACATGAGCAATCTATTAATCCGGGGTAAAAGAAGGGTACAGGGATTTTACAGGGCAATGTATAATCGGTAAGAAAACCCGTTTACACGCAAAAGAATTTCAACCCCGGATTTTCAAACAACTTCCTCTACGTCATTGGTCACATGATAAATCGGAAGTAAGAAAATATATCAGCTGGCGATCAGCTGGCTTCTTTTCTTTTTTTCCCGCCATTATTTGAAACAAATTAAAATATTTTCACGTTCCGAGTTCCAAAACAAAACACATGGGCCCAGAACGTAAACAATCACGTGACTCGCAATGCATCTCGGGAAAGCGAGGTGAGCTTACCCTGCATATTTCCATCTCCTACTAGGAATTATTATACCCTTCTTTCAGTCCTTCAATTTTTCCCTGCGTAGGGGAAGAAGGGTAGAAAATGACGAAAATTCCAGCTTTTACCCCGCATTTTTGTGCATGTAAACGGGGCTATTATCTACCTTTCAAGAAAGAAGCAGTTTTATATATGCTATAATTGTAAAAAATATCTCGGTAGTTGTAAAAATTTAATGTTTTTGAAAAAAAGGAAAATGCTAGAAGGAAACGCCGTTTTTAGTTTTTTCCGTCTTGGTATTTATACAGGGAAGCCAACTGCTCCGCTTTCTGGAATAGTTTTAATAAAAGTGGTAGCAAATTATACAGTAAAATTCGTTACAGAAGGACAGTTACGTCCACTTCTTAATAGAGTAACCAGTATATTGTTGCTTTAACGTTGGATTTTATATGATATTTATAATTTTTGATAGTTAGTGGTGAAAAAATTACTTAAAAGGAAAAATACCAAACTAAAAGTAACTTCAATTTCGCTACCACTAGAAAATTCTATTTTACAAAGCGGAGCAAGTTGGCATCTCTGTATATAGGCCTTCTACCCTGATTCCTTCTAGCGTAAAAGAGTATTAACTACCACTTTTAAATTTTACAAAGATCCGTTATTAGATTAACAGATACAACCAGGCCCAACAGATACAACTAGGTTTAGGTACCCAGCTACTGAAAACCTCGCTACCGCGGAGGTTCTGTAGTTTCAAAAAATATTTTTTCTAATGTATTAATATCCTTCGGTAGTCAAGCAGATGAAATTTGCAAAGTACTTAGCTACTATCACAATTTATTTCACTTTTGGATGTATTAGAGAAACGAGACGTATAGTGTGAAAATAAAAATAGACTACCCTGAATAACTGTAGATCTAATGATCGCATCTTCACGTTTTATACTTCAAGGTTCGAGGGACTTAATTAATGCAGACGATATATTAAATTATGAAATCAGACACTTAAACGTACTTTCTTTGAATAAACATACTTTTTCCCCCCGATTGACTAGAATTTCTGACACTCAAATCAAGGAAATCTAACAATTTAAGATATTCGGTTCCAATAATTTAGTCGCAATAGATTGGTTTGGTTGACTGCTTAATGTGAATTTTACTTTTTGCGTATTTAACAATATCTTGAGTACTTTTTGAGCGAATTGAAATTTTTTTAAGCACAGTTATAAAATTCGTTCATCCAAAGATAATTCAATGCAAAATATAACACAGCACAGCTGCTTTACCATAATGTAGCACAGCTGCCTTACCACAATGTAGCACAGCTGCCTTTGGGCTAATCAATTCTCGGCCAAATAACATGCATTTACAGGGTTTTAGTAAATATTTATTTTTTTATTATTTTCTTTATTTCTGAGAAAGTTTTGTATTTTAAGGTATGCAATTTTTTAAACTTCATTTTAAAGAACGCAATTTTAAATGACAAAATACAAAATCTGAGTGAAATCGGTCGAATAGTTTTTGAGAAATTGAATTTTCAAAATATCGTACTTTTATCCAAAAAACAGTTTTATTTATAACCTAAAGCATCGTCTGCACTAATTAATTATCATATTTCAGGAAAATTGAGTTCTAGAACGTGAAGATCCGATAATGAGATCAAAAGTTATTTAGAATTGTCCGTTGACCTTTCTACTCTCTGTCGGTGTTATTTGACACTGATTACAAATTTGTATTTTTTTATTGTATTTTTTAAAGCTTCTCTTTTGTGTCTGGTAATTTTTCAAAGCAACAACGCCTGATCATATTAAATTCGTCTTGGCACAACAATTTTTTTCATAAAGATACATTATTGCGTTTATGCAGCAGTAGTAGATCAGAATTCACTGGCATTCTGGTAGCATTTGGTACCGAGACTTTTTATTTTTATTTTTAATTTAGCCACTTTTTACTTTTTTGAACGAAAAAAAAACAGTATTTTCAAAAGAATAATTAGTGCAAATAGATTAAATAAATTTTAAACAGAATTATTTCTGCATTTTTCTCTTGTAGCACATGTCGATAGCTCATATTTTATTTCAGCAATCTATAGACAAACAATGAACAAAGAATCCAAACAATGAACTGATCTGTTCTCTCGCTTCATTCTAGTTATAACTACTTACACTGGATGGCGTTGGCAGTTTGCTCAGAACAATTTCTCTCATGAAGATTTTTTTTAAATGTTTTTCAACTTAAAGATATTACTTTTAATATTATTTTGCACTCTACAGATGTATGCATGGAGAATCCGTGTCAAAATGGCGGTTCCTGCATCGTAGCTGAAGACGAAATAGATTGCATTTGTAAACCTCCATTTAAAGGAGATTTTTGTGAAATTGGTAAGTTTAGAATCACTATATATCCCATGTAAAATATTCAAAATAGCACTGAATTTATAAATCAATATTAATAAATTCGTTTCGTATTCAAATTTAGTTGAAACCCATCCTGCCAAAAGAAAAGTGCGTAATTTTTTTTTTTTAACGACTTTTGTTTTTCTGACTTAGTAAAAACGAACAAAAAATAAAAAATAAAAAAACCATATTCATACCCTCCAAACAGGGAGGCCAGCTACTTTGCTTTCTGCAAAAGTTTTAATAAATTGGTAGCGAATTAAATAGTAAAATTTGTAAAATAAGGATGATTACGCCCACTCTTTATAAGCGTCATCACGGGAAAAAATGAAATTTATTTGTTACCAGTTTTTACTCCGGTGAGCTGCCAAGGTGAGACAATCTAGCGTGACCCACCGGTGCGTCACCCCGGCGTGAACGTGTTAATATTTAACTCTTACAAATTTTACTCATACTCATATGTGGTGGTTATCTTAGCATCAGCCCCGCCAGGGGCTCTAACTAATTCATCTGAGTGGGAATAAATAATAAATCGACGAAGCGCAAATGAATGGTGAAAGTTGGGGTTCAGTAACATTTACTGAGTGAAAATTAAAATGAAGTAGCGAGATTAAACAAGCAAATTTAAGAGGTCTTTGTCGCAAACTGCATCGCCTCCTGTGGAGATAATATCCCCGAGCTTCTCAGGTGCACAGTAGCCACATAGCCTCAGAGAAAAGGAAAAATGCATGATAATAAATGAGCATAAATATATACAAGTATTTACAACTAGTATTTAAAACATTTACGGACAAAACTTTATCGGATAGGAAAAGATCTTTCTTTCTTTCTTTAAACAAAACTGGGTGCCTAGGACGCGCAGCGTCCCCTACCCCATTCATCATGAAAATTATATACAGTGAATAAAACATTTTGAATTATGTAACAATGTGGTATTTTACAAAGTTTTACTTACTTTACTTTATTTATAAAAAACTGGGCACCTGGGCCGCGCAGCGGCCCCTATCCCATACATCTAGAAATTTACATAAGTTTAAAATGATAACATTTTGAATTTAGCAGTCGATGTGGTTGCTAATACAAAATTACAAGCACTTTGCTTGGGTAAATAAACATTTGAATATCGAAACTAAATTTACACATATAAATATAAGCATATAAATCTAAGCATAATTTGAAATATATATACATAGGTTGACACAGATAAACATAGTAGATATAACATTTGACTATAGAATCTAAATTGACACATATTGACATATATAAATATAAACATAATTTGAAATATATATACATAGGTTGACATAAATTAATATAGTAATTATAACATTTGAATATCGAATCTAAATTGACATCTGTTGACATATATAAATATAAACGAAATATTGTTCATTAAATACAATAGAATTTGCAAAGGAATTTAACGTGCATAAGTTGATAAATATATATGCATAAATTGGCTATATTATCAGAAAATAAAATTTGATGTAATTTAATGTAACATAAGTAAAAGTCTGCTGAGAAAAGTTCAGTGAATTTAACTTGAGAGTTTTGAAAATAAGAATAGAACTCACTGCGTTTGAGATGATTCCCCGATGATCTCCCTTAGAAGACGGAGCACTTCTTCATTTTTGAGCAATTCCTATTTTACAAAGTTTGCGTAACTATTATAAATTTACAATGTAAATATTTATATTTAAAGTGGTAGTAAAGTTTATGCTTTCCCTGATTTTAATATTTAATTTCATATGACTTTAACCACCACTACATATCAATAGAATTATATTTATTTAAGCGCAGGGCACGTTATCAGGTCTCGAACCAAAGGGCCGTAAGGCATACCCTCCAACTTATGAGGATTTTGAAAATAATTATTTCTAGTGGTAGCGAACCAAAGTAGAAATTTTTAAAGCAAATGGATCTCTCATAAAACTTTTATCAGAACTTAAGAATCTAGCCATATGGCCTGCACTTTTATAAGTAATAGTGGACAAGTTACGCTAATATTAATTTTTTTTAAATATTAAGACATTAATTTTGCTACCGTCTGAAAAGAAGATTTCTGAAACTACGGAAATTCCGTAGCAGTTGGAGGCTATGGTAAGGCCTCAGACGCCCAGTTCCACTACAATAAACTAACTGTTCTTATAAATTAAAAAGTAGGGACAAAATTTTAATTAAAAGTTAAGATTTTTTGTTAGCTTCCAATTTAATATTAAACCCTTCTATTAAATATGTTCAATTATAAACATTATGAAAGTGGTAAATACGAATTTATAAAAATACATTTTACTTTCTAACTTTTGCTACCACTTTTAAAATTTTTAAGGGACGTCCAGCGTAATTTTTTGATCTTTAAAAATATAATAAATATTTTTGCTTAGAATTGTATAATAATTTTCATTTTACTACCACTATAGCAAATAAAGTTGCATTTTATTTCATTCTTTAAAATTTTGATATATAGTCGTGGAAAAATAACTTAATATGAAAAATACTAAAAAAAAATAACTTGAAGTTTACCACTAGAAATATTTTTTTACTAAGCGGAGATAGTTGACATCTTTGTAATCACATTCCACTGTAGCGAAATAAGGGCTGCCATATTTATGCACTTTTTCTAAATTTCTTATAGAGGTAGTTAAGTTATTGTTTACTGTATGATTCTTTGTTTTGTAAATTTGATTTCAAATTATTTCCCAAAGCACTACATGCAAAAGAATCAACGGTACATATAGAGTAAACCAAACAATAACCATACGAATAACCAAACGTTCTGAAACCTTCCGTTTTTTATTGTTTGCCAATCTGCAAAACACGTATTGAAAGATGAGGGTCAGTAAGACATGCCATTACCAACGCCTTCACACGGTTTTTTATAGGTAGTCCGATCAGACCACTCTGAAGGATATCTATTTACCGAACGAGTCATTTAATACAGAATATAGTTAAAATAAGAAAGTGGTAGTAAATATATGACTACAAATTTATCTTATTTACGAATATTATTGTTTTGCCTTATTCTCTTGTCAACCACTACAGATTCAATTCTCAAATATATATGACAAATTTCTCTCAATTACTTTTATAAAAGGTTTTGGGATCATGCGCTCAACTGCTTCACTTTTTAAACAGTCTGCGCGGACTACTTATAAGAAACCGTGTGGAGGCTTCTTGATGTAGGAGGTGATGCCATTACTCAAGAAATTTAATCAGAGAAGTAGTTATAGATATGTAATATTTTTCTTTCAGGTGCTTGTATGCCAAATCCTTGTAAAAATAATGGTTTATGTGAAGAGAAAGGAAGTGAATTCGATTGTTACTGCAAAATGCCTTTTTATGGAAAGTTTTGCGAAAAAGGTATTGAAAATGTGCATACCAAAACATTTTTACGATTTTTTTTAGTGGTAGACAATTTTATTCCTTAAAATATTATTCTGGATGTGAAAAATCTGGTTTATAATTAAAAAACTTAGTAGAAGAACGAGATAAGTGACATTTTCAGAGATGCAACGATCATGATAAAAAAAAATCGGTGGTATTGGAATGATTTCATCACAGATTTATTAGAAAGCGGGAATATTAATTCTTGCCTTTATTCATTTATCACTGCCTAACTCTTAAAAAATAATGAAGCATACTTAAAACTAAAGTGATTAGTTATGTTAAGATTAAAGTGAAAGCAACAGCTTTTCTGCTACATTAAACATAACCATATTGATGTAACCATTTTATGTCATTTCCTCTGATTCATATATACCTCTAAAAATGTCACTTACCTGGTTCTTTCTCTTATCTCTTATTTAAACCACCCGATCATAAAGAATTTCATAATGTTATATAGGAACCCTGAAAATAATGCCTCTTATGTGCGAAAGCCTGACAAAATCAAATAATTTGCCGTAAATCATTAGATTAATTTAATCTTGACATTCTGAGATACCTTAAAATTTATTTGGTATGCATTATGCATAATAGACAACTGGGTAACTTTAAAGAAAATATCAGTGTAGAGAATAGCTGAAAAGTCGATAGGGGAAAAAAGGTTTTAACCCTTTGGGGCCGACTGTCACAAATACGTGACAGCATAAAACCGTATCAATCAGGTTAAAAATATAAAACTGGTAATCAAAGTATTTCTTTAGCAGTTTATTTGTGGGCGGAGTAATAATTGTTTGATTTATTTAATTCACCAATCCTTTGTTCAAAATAAAACTATTTAGTTATACTTTGAATTAACATTGATTATATATATGTTTAAACTAACAATAATTAAATTAAAAGCAAAGTAAGTCTGTCAAATTAGCAACGACTACATTTAAGTTACCGTTTTTTATTTAATTACGACTTGATTCTGATTTTGTACGAATGCTTTTCTGAATCACCCGTCCCCAAAGGGTTAATCTTCATAATTTTGTTCGTAAATATAGGACTAATGTATTTATCAAGTAATAATTCGGGTGATTATTAATAGTTATGGTTATTATTACATAATAACCATAATTTTTGAAGAATGCGATAAAAATTCTCATAAATGCAGTTATTTTGCCGGCATTAACTACACTGAAGTCTTTTTGAGTTTAAGGATATAAAAGAGATTTCGATTGTTGTTGCTAATTGTCTGTTTGTGGAATTATGAAATATTGATAAATTTTAGGTAAACATGAAAGTCCGAAATGTTGAATGTTGACATTCTGAGATGAACAACAACATTCGCATTAAGACTTATGTAAATGTCGATACCTATAGGAATGTCCGTATGTACAGGCCTCTAATATTAGAGCCGCATTGTAAGTTGATACAATAAATATAGCTCCCTGAAATAATTTTGTTTCCGCTACACTTGAGGCTTTTATTTCAGGAAATTTCATACTCGTCTAGTTTTTGAGAAAGCAGTTAATGAACTTGAAAGTTGTGCAAAATATCAGTTTCCGTCGACTTAAAGATCATTTTTATGGGCACATCAAATATAAATCATAAATATGTTTATATTTTTAGATACTAATCCTTGGTATGTAGTATGCGGGGAAAAAACATACCACCCAGAAAAACTTTTGATCTAATGATCGGATCTTCATGTAATTTGCCCAAGATGATATTTTAAGCTATGAAATCAGACACAAAAACGCACTTTCTTTGAATAAACATACCTTTTTTTCGACGGATTTGGATTTCCAAGTATGTGGGGTAGTCGTAATCTGAGAAATAGGATCCCAATTTCAAATTTGGAAAATTTTACCAAAACTTTACTAACTTAATTAATTTTACGTGTAAAAACTTGACAACTTTTTTTTAAAAAAAAAGTTGATAATAACTATAATACCTTTATCCTGTTTTCAAGACTAAGAATTCATATATTTATCTTGTTCACAAAATTTGCCCAAATTTTGGGCAATTTTGGCAATTTTGGGCAAAAAAGGCAGTCACATTGCAGACCAGTTTTACCGATTCTATATCTCTCGCCGTTTCTACAAGGATTACTTTTACATGGATCTGAAAAATGATCATTTGAACTTTAATTCTTTTAAAAATATTTAACATATTACATAAAGAAAGATTAAACCTTATTCCAAGAAATCATAACATATACATCGATGAGTCTGATGAAGATAATGATGTACAGCTTACTAAATACATTTTTCTTTCTTCTTTTTCTATTTTTTTTAATTAAATGGGTAAATTTTTCACTGTACTGAACTTAGTTTGGCTTTGCAATTTTTTTTCATGATGTTGAAAGAATTATAAGAAACAAAAAATGAAATGAAGTATTTTTCGAAAATTTAATGAGATATTTATAACAATTCCATATTTATTAAATTAGGAATAGGTCAAGAGAGTGCTCCTTACCTTGGATCTCTCAATGTTATTATTTTTGTTTTAATGTTAAAAAGAAAGAAATATAGGTTAACCAATAAAACGCAAATTAATGTTAGCCGGTTAAGGCCAATTCGTTATCTTTTGGTGTGAAGGAAAATCAGTTAAGGGTTTGCGTGAATAGGCGTTGTAATTTAAATAGCATTGAGTTTAAAAATGTAGTTTATTATACATTTAAACTTATGAAACTTTACATCACTTTCAAATTTACACAATTTCTCCATTTATTTCAGAAATGATTCCTGAATATTCTTCAACATATGTTTCTACTATTTCAACTGGAAAAATCGTCTCAGAGGACTTCAACACAACATTTTCTGAACCTTTTAACTTCACGAATGAATATGATTGGACAGATGAACCTCTAAACTATTCGTTGACTATAAACCAAACAACCGACAATTTGCTCAATTACACATATGAATTTAATGACACTACTTCTGAGCCTTTTAACTTCACGAAAGATTATGATTGGACAAATGAACCTCTAAACTATTCGTTGACTATAAACCAAACAACCGACAATTTGCTCAATTACACATATGAATTTAATGACACCACTTCTGAGCCTTCTAACTTCACGAAAGATTATGATTGGACAAATGAACCTCTAAACTATTCGTTGACTATAAACCAAACAACCGACAATTTGCTCAATTACACATATGAATTTAATGACACTACTTCTGAGCCTTTTAACTTCACGAAAGATTATGATTGGACAAACGAACCTCTAAACTATTCGTTGACTATAAACCAAACAACCGATAATTTGCTCAATTACACATATGATTTTAATGACACTACTTCTGAGCCTTTTAACTTCACGAAAGATTATGATTGGACAAATGAACCTCTAAACTATTCGTTGACTATAAACCAAACAACCGACAATTTGCTCAATTACACATATGAATTTAATGACACCACTTCTGAGCCTTCTAACTTCACGAAAGATTATGATTGGACAAATGAACCTCTAAACTATTCGTTGACTATAAACCAAACAATCGATAATTTGCTCAATTACACATATGAATTTAATGAAACTACTTCGGGGCCTTTCAACTTCACGAAAGATTATGATTGGACAAATGAACCTCTAAACTATTCGTTGACTATAAACCAAACAACCGATAATTTGCTCAATTACACATATGAATTTAATGACACTACTTCTGAGCCTTTTAACTTCACGAAAGATTATGATTGGACAAATGAACCTCTAAACTATTCGTTGACTATAAACCAAACAATCGATAATTTGCTCAATTACACATATGAATTTAATGAAACTACTTTGGAGCCTTTCAACTTCACGAAAGATTATGATTGGACAAATGAACCTCTAAACTATTCGTTGACTATAAACCAAACAACCGATAATTTGCTCAATTACACATATGATTTTAATGACACTACTTCTGAGCCTTTTAACTTCACGAAAGATTATGATTGGACAAATGAACCTCTAAACTATTCGTTGACTATAAACCAAACAACCGATAATTTGCTCGATTACTCATATGAATTTAATGACACTACTTCTGAGCCTTTTAACTTCACGAAAGATTATGATTGGACAAATGAACCTCTAAACTATTCGTTGACTATAAACCAAACAACCGATAATTTTCTCAACTACACATATGATTTCAATGAAATTGCTTCTGAACATTAGGAAAACTTGTATGATACCTTGTTAGATTTCCATCTAAAGTTATTCTAAATATTTATATATATTCTAAAGTATCAAAAATTACATAACTGGAAGTATTATTTCATATTCTAAACTTACTTTCTAAAAATTTGTATGATAATCGGAAATATATAATTTCTTTGTTAAAAAATGGTTACCTAATAATGCCTTGATAATTAATTAAAATTCGAACGAGCATGTAAACTGAAACAAAGTTTTGATTCATTCTATTGTATTAACATGAATGCATAGAAAAAAAATCCACTTATCTTTTATATTGACTGCATAGAAATTGAGACACTTAGAACGATTTCAACGAAGTAATATGAATGTGTCATTTAGGATGAATCTGACTATTCTATATAGTGTTGATATTGGTTGTAAAGTGGCTGCGAAATATCGAGTAAATCGAACAATTCTATATAGGGCCAAAATCGGAAAAGATTCGTGAATATAGGGTCAAAGAGGGCCCAAGTTATATTGCTGCTAGTGACTTATATATTTTTTTGCATTGAGCATATCATAACTAGTAACTACAACTAGTGTAAAATAAGTTTTCCTTTTAGAGAATTCAAGCGACATTTTTCAGATAGATGTTTCCAGATTAGTTTTTATTATTCTTTTTTAGTCTTTATTAATCTTTTAATGTTTTTACACTCATTATATTTTCTAATTCACCAAATTTATTCTAATCAACCTTATTATGTTTCTTCAACATTTATAATGAATGTCTATAATCTTCAATAAATTTCAAATATGTAATTGCTTTGGTTTTTTATTTTGCAATTACCCATCACACAGATCTTAACATCAGAAAATATCTCATAAATGGAAGCATTAACAAAAATATAGTTCATACAAAAAACTAACATGCTTCATCAAGTATGTGCTTACTCCTTCTATAGGGATATGCATCGGAATTTTTAAAAAAAATATATAATAATGGTTAAAACATTTAGAGCATTATTTTCGAAATTAATGATACATTTTGTTTATTAATGAAGTTCAAGATATAAATCAATAAGTTTAACTTTTTTTTGTTTCAAACTTTTTATAAAAGTTTTGAAAAACGAAATGCTCAAAAATCTAGTTCCACTAACGTAAACCAGCCTTAAAATCATACTAAAAATATCATAACTTATTTTAAGTTTATGTTTTGATGGGTCAGTCTGTGATATCAATTTTATATTTTGTATCTATTTTTACTAATACGGGACCCCTAAATTCCACCATCTCTTTAAGGATCCTGCATTGCAACGCGATTTTAATTATATTATGTGCACTTTCTCAGTTCGAAATTCAGCAACATAACCTTAGTATAGTAACCTTAGTATAGTAACCGATTAGTAACCTTATATCGGTCTTATACTGAAACGCGTTTTTTACTATATTAGATGCATCATATCTCGTAGAAGCTCGGTATCTGTACTGTGCATCAAATAATTAAATAAATAAAAAGAAAAAAAAACGAACTACCCTCAGTAACGTTTGATATAATGAATAGATATTGAAGTTCTAGAACTCTTCTCTTAATGATACGAGAGGGTGATTTCAAGCATGCTAAAAGTGCAGGCGATATTTTAAGTAAAGAGATGAAACACAAAAACGTACTTTCTGTGTATGAACGTACCTTTTTTTTTCTAGGGATTTGAATTTCTTACCCGCAAAATATAGGGGGTAACAGCAATTTGGGAAATATTTATCCCATAGTTTGGTCAGGTGAGTGCTCCAAAGTTTGGACCCCTTAATGTTAATTTTACATTTTGCGTACTTCGCTATATCTCGAAAATTTTTAAAGTAAATTGAAAATTCTTTATGCGCAATTATAAAATTCGTTTATCCATTGATAATTTCACGCAAAAAAGGTTTAGTACATATTCATTATTTTTCATCATTTTATTTAAGAATAATTAAAGAGATTTAAAATTGTTAGGTATGCAATTTTTTGATGTATTTTGAGGAAGGTAATTTTGTATAGAAAAATGCAAAATTTGAGCAAAAGTCGGTCGAATAGTTCCTGAGAGAAGGAATTTCAGGAAAGTCAGATACCCAAATTTTGATTGCTCATGAACTATTAAACCAATTTGTCTCAAATTTTGTATTTTACCACATAATGCTTTGAAATGGTGCAAAAATTGTATACCTTACAATTCAATTTTTTTTTCACCATTATTAACTTAAATTACAAAAAATAATAAATATTTACAAAAAGTAAATTTTTGCATGGAATTTTGGATAAGCGAATTTCATAATTGTGTATAAACATTTTTTAATTCGCTTAAAAATTTTCGAGATATAGCGAAATACACAAAAAGTAAAATTAAGATTAAGGGGTCGAAACTTTGGAGGGCTCTCCTAATCAAACTATTGTGACCCATTTGCCATATTGTAACCAACCCCTATACTTTGGGGGGTCAAATATGCTTCGAAAAAAATATGTTTATTCAGATAAAGTACATTTTTGTGTCTGATTTTGTTGCTTAAAATATCGTCTACACTTATTGATTAGCATATTTGAGGTCACCCCCTCACGCTATTAAGTTTGAGTCCTAGAACGTAAATTAGATCAAAAGTTATTCAGGGTGTTCTGTTTTTTTTTGCCCACTATACATATTTTAATATATCATTTTCGTATGACTTTAAACATTTAACACATTTAAGTGATAGTTAAAACGAGAAACTATGCATTGTTCTCATAATCTCAGTCTCATATTAAGTTATTATTTAAATAAATATAATTGCAATAGTTCAATGCTTAGATATACTTTATTTGTGTATGTTTTTTTTTAAGTGTTTTGATTAAGGGTGTGAATTTATAAAAGGTGTGACTACTTGTCATCGTGTAAAACAGCAAATTTAGTAAATCATTTCTTCAGTTTAATGAGTATCAAATGCGGCAAGGTGAGCAGAAAGCCAAATGACGTGTATGTAGATATCCCGAGCCAGCAACCTAAGAAGCCACCAATGGTGCTGAAGAGCTCAACATTCTATAAACAAAAACAGAAACAAATTAGTTCTCATTTCAATAAATAAAATTTATTTTTATGAAAGAAATACTTTTCTAACTTAAAATTATATTTAATGAGAACATGAATTCATAATTACATTCAAATTACCCGGATAAGGAAGCACTTTTTATTATTTAGAGGAATTTCTATCCACTCAAGTTCCGTAGTGGACGAATTGTTAGGACACTGTTTCCAATAGAACACCGAAGTCAAGCATCACTGGTTGCGGATAGTGTGCTTTTGGATGATCATTTTTATCATTTTGCGAAGGGACCGAGGGTGTTAGGCATTGGTACATGTTAAACTGTTCCACTGTAAACAGGTCGTCGGGCCACCGAAGTGTAATCAGGAACAATAAATCCTTCCAGACAGAAACAGAAATACACATTATCAATAGATGAGACAGAAATTGTAATGAGGGTATGCATTCGTAAAGGGGAACGGTATAGCTGGTAGAGCTTTTGACCCTATCTCCACCGACCGAAGGGTTTCTGGTGCAAGCTACATCTGTCGAGGTCACAAAGTCTTCTAATTTTCCATAACAAATCACAACCTTTGTGGGCACTGGATCGAAAACTGATCGTGCTCTGGTGTAGGTCAAAATTACGATCTGTAGATGGATGGTGTGTGAATGTGTACTCCTTGTGAAATGGGATGTGAGGTATGTATGTTGTCGCTGGAGTGTCCTTAGAGATCTTTCCCTGGCCATCGCCAATAGCCCATTGTGCGACTTAAATAAAAGCACGGTACCACATTCATAAATACACTAATTATCATGCTATCAAGGAAACACTTTATTTAGGAGAAATTTCAGTTTACACAAATCTGTTTCTCAGCAATCATAGGGAAAAACCTGGTATTATTGGGTAGAAAAAAAAGAATTTTAAGAAAATATTCTCAATTGCTTTAAATTAAAACTAGTTTTATAGCATTTGTATTGCCTAAATAGTAGATTGGATGAAAAAAATTACTGAATCTGATTCTAGAGGTCGGTTCCTAAGCCCGCTTATGGCTCTCATTTCAAACACTTTAAATTTATAATCGGTGTTGGCGACATTATGGTAAAGGATGCACAAAAAAGATCAAGTAGATTATTCCATACTAGAAGATATAGACTAAAATGTGTTAAAAATGTCTAAGGGTGATTCTCACGAAACATGACAATTCGGACCAAAAAATTTCTTCAAATTTAAAGTCTTCAAAATAATCTAAAATGTTTTTTGTATACTTCTTTAGCTACACTTATTAATATCTTACAGACAGCAGTGTAGTTTATTGATACTTGCTCGAGAAAAAAAATGAGATAGAAATTCACCAAATCTTGAATGCCAGGAAAATGACATAGTATTACCTTAGAAGTTTAAAAAACAGTCATTTCAAGTTAATAGTAAGTAACTCAACTTAAGCCTTTATAATTACAGCGATTATATTTTCAACTGTCAATTCTTACTTCTTGAAATGACAGGTCTTCAAATGGCGATTATTATAATGATTCTTCTTTTAAGCACAAATAATAAATCAGGTAACAAATACACGCATGAAAGAAATACTGCTTCAAAACACAGCGATCAAGTTGTGATCCAAATGGCTTCAAAACACTCTAAAAACTGTAACAAGGAAGTATAGGCAGTCAAGAGCTTGCAGCGCTCCCTAGTGTAGAAAACATCTTCCATAGAAGACTGTCCCAATTGTGGAAAAGGAAATATAAATGGGCAAGACGATAGGACAAGTCTTGAACTAGAAGGAAATAGGAACCGTAATAAACTGTTGAGAAGATACATACAATAAAACGGTTTAGAAATGTTGGGTGCGTTCATTATTTGAGGTGGTAATCGAAAGCTATCCCGAATCGGGTAAAAAAGTCTGTCACATTTTAGGCAGTGTCTTCAGATAATCATAACTGGTTTGTAAGTTTAAAGTTTAAATTAAAAGTTATAAGATTCTTTTTTTAATGCTATTAAGTTGATATCAAAATAGATTGAAATTATCTTAAATTATTAAATATTTTCTTCTAAAAAATGAACACAAATTTAACTTTCTCAAGATTATTTGGATATTATTATAACAGCAGCTAATTTATGTTGGGAAAACATCAGTGCTGTGCAACGGTAATTTAAATAAAGTGTTAAAAATATTTTTGTAAATTTTATTTCCAATGAGCTGCACAATCGGACTTGCCGATGAGCAGACCTAGTGCGTTCTCCAGAGGTGGTATCCACTCTTTCAGGACTACCACAATGGGTGAGATACCGTTGGTAATGTTAATTTGGACGTCTAGTTTCTGCCACACTAGATGGCAGCACCGAGACTCTATTTGGATGCTAAAGTGCACTAGGAATTTAATTTTGCCGGAAATACCAAGAGAGTGTCAAAAACATTAGTGTAGAGAATTAACAGCACACGCATTCTTGCCTTATTTTTATTTCCATTTAGCTGATTTTTATTATTAATACACGGTTATAGTCAATGCAGATCATGCCACTGATTATTCGAATACCATGAGCTCATATTTTTTTCTATCAAAGATTTAATAAAAAGCAAGAAGACAAATATATAATTAAGTAACATCAGTGCAACATCACATCGGTAAAGAGGTAGGCGGGCTGCAAGAATTTAAATAAAGTGTTAAAAATATCAGTGTAAAGAATTAATAGCGCACGTATTCTTGTTATTATTCCCATTAACCCGGTAATGGGCTGTGATGGCTCAGGGAATAGAGCGTTCGCCTTCCTATGAGGTGAACCGGGTTCGAATCCCAGCGATGGCTGGTTGATACGAATCCCGCATTCGGCTTGCACCGAACACAGTGCTGACGGAAAATATCTTTAGTGGTAGACGGATCATGGGTTAGAGTCCCCTTGCCGTGAGGCTAGCCAAGGTTGGTTTTCGTGGTTTTCCTCTAGATGTAACGCAAATACGGGTTAGTTCCATCCGGAAGTCCTCCACGAAGGCGAATTTCTCCCAATACCTGATCCAGGAGTTCCCTTCTCTCCTGGATTTTGTTCAAAATTACAAGACTGCAGAGTTGAACATTAGTAGTCGTAAACCCAAAATTGGGTCGCTTGGTCAACGACGGTTATAAAATTAATCCGATTATTATTGTCAATATATGGCTATTATGAATGATGGCCAGGTCACTGATAATTCGAATTAAATACATTCATATTTTTCCTATTATAGCTTTAATGTACAGTAAGAAGAAAAGTACATAATTAGGAAAACTCAAAAAACCCAAGCTGATATTTTAATACAAAATAATATGTTATGTTAAATATGGGGTGTAAATTATACTTTAAAGTTTATTTTGAGGTCTAACTAATTTGTATCACTTTCTCGTTGAATATTATAGTGAGCCCTTTTCAAATACTATCTCTATCTAATTAATTTTAGTCAACCACCCCCACGCCAGATTCTGAACACCATTAACAAGACCAGGCCGTGATTACGCAATTTTCATTATCCGCCGTTACCTTGGTTGTACCTATTTTATGTCTTTTTCTAATTTATGCTATTCTTTTTTTTAATTTTTTTAGACTAAATTTATGAACCTTTCTTTGTGTTGAGCACATAAGCTCAATGAAAATTAATTAAATATGTAAATGAGTTTATTGGATTATAAATTAAACTATATGTAAATAAGATGTATGTAAATAAATTATAAAGAAAAAAGGCCTTTACACAACTAATAAATCATAATGAACAAACAATTTTTCGAAAAAAACTAAAAGGAGAAAAAATTTCCTCCAAGTTTTTATACTTCAGGAAAAAATAAAATGGTAAGATTTTTTACCAAGTGGCTGCAATGAATTAAGAATACTTACCATAAATTGTGGTTTGTGTTCAAATATAAGAACCTGGGGTTCTGTTATTAATATATCCACTTCTATCAAGTTCCTGGAAAACAGAATGTAAATAAATAACGTATCCCGAGCAAATGTGAGCACTATAGGTTCTGTTATTAATATATCTATTTCTATCAATTTCCCAGAAAACAGATTGTAAATAAATAACGTATCTCGAGTAAATTTTATGAGTAAGCACTTTAGGTTCTGTTAATATATCTGCTTTATAAATTTCCTCGAAAACAGAATGTAAATAAATTACGTATCCCGAGTATATGTAAGCACTTTATGTTCTATTATTAATGTATTTACTTCTATCAATTCCCTGGAAAACAGAATGTAAATGATTGACGTATCCCGACTAAATTTTATTACAATTGCAGAGATGTTAACTAGCTCTAGAGAGCAGATCAATATTTTCGAGTGATAGCCTTTTAATGAATGATTATTGGTTTAATAAATTTGATTAATGGGATTATTCATCACCACTATGTCTAAATAATTATATGCATATGTGAAATGCCACTTTCTCTACTGCTAACTCTTCTAGCTTTCCCCCAAAATTTTATTTTCATATTTAAAGTGGTAGCGGAACTCATATTATTTCACTAAACTTTTCGAGTTATAATTATAAATGAGTTTGACCACCACTACATATAAATAATTACAACAAATATATAATAGCGCAATTAACGTTATGATAGCGAATTTCAACCTGGTTAAAATGTAAGTATATTTTTGAGTAAGATTGTTTTTCGGTAATTGTCTTACTACCACTTGAAAAATCCATTCTCGGAAAAAAATGAAAGTTTGCAGGCATGTTTTCAGTTAGGCTATGTTGACCGTTTTAAGATAAACAGAACATTTGAAAACTTAGTTTGCAGTCCCCTAAAGTTTCTTAAAATAGTTTGTGGAATCTGGAGTAGTTTGCTTCTCTGAAACTGCGAAAGCTTTTTGCATGGTAGTGTTTTGATCAATTATAAATTAAATGTATAAATATACGTTATTTAACACGTTCACGCCGGGGTGACCCACCGGTGGGTCACGCTAGATTGTCTCATCGGGCGTCGCACCGGAGTAAAAACTGGTAACAAATAAATTTAATATTTTAGTTTTTTTCCCGGGAATAATACAAATCCATAACTACCAATAGTTTTTATCGGATGCAATTTTTATATTGAATTGCTTCTTCGCCGTGATAAATTTCCTTACAGTGAATTGTTATTGTTGAGAATTGATTAACTCCACTCGAATATTATCTAAGAAATAGTTCTTCGACCAGTATTTTCTCTTTTCCGTCCCACTTTCAGGTGCAACACCCGGCGTGAACGTGTTAATAAATATACATTACCAACATTTGCACTTTTTGAAGAACTTTTTTCTCTAGCGGTAGTGAAATTTCAAGTACGCTGATAACTGTAAACAGAATATTTTCACATTTTTTCGATACTTGAGTTATCATTGGATCATTAGTGCTGATTTTAAATAGATAGAGCTCCTAAAAGTCCGAAAAAATATTCAAAATGCTTCAAAATTTAAACTGTAGAATAAATGTCTTGTTTTTATAATTGGTTTGTTACATTTTCTTGATCACAACAGAGATTAGGAAACTTTCTGCATAAATAGTAGTCTGATACATGCTAGCTGAATACTCTCTGCATTAAAAGTGGTTGTAAAATTCGGAAAACTTCAAACTGTTTTGACGAGTTGTTTAAAAAAACTAAAATAATTTTGTCGGACCCTCAGGAGCACCGACTAAAGAAAATAGTCACGATCTATCCTAGCGACCCAATATTTGAAATAATGAAAGTGTGAAAGATTCAATCTATAGTTGAGGAGCAGCGGGGGCTCAGGGAATAGAGAGTTCGCTTTCTAATGAGGTGAACCAGGTTCGAATCCCAGTGATGGCTTGTCGATACGAATTCTGAAATTCTGCTCCCGGCCAGCACGGACCACAACACTAACGTAAAATACCCTCAGTTGTAGACGGATCATGGTGTAGAGTCCCTTTCCGTCAGACTAACCGTGGGAAGTTTTCGTGGTTTTGATCGCCGTGTAACGCAAATGCGGGTTAGTTCCATCAAAAAGTTTCCCCAAGAAGGCAAATTAGGGTTCTTAGCATATTGATATCCATAATGGTATCTATAGTATTAACACGTGGTGACATCATTGCTGATATTATTGTTGTGCTGACAAGTGTTGATATCAATGGTGAAGTCATCATTGTAGTATAAATATCAGTATTGATGTCATTGCTGTAATTTTGACATCATTGTTAATGTTATATCTTAGTGATTTTAACAAATTTATATTGCTTCGAGTACAATTTTGTATTGATTTGTGCGATTGTTTTTTCGTTTAATTGTTGAAATTACCGTTTAATTTTCTAAAAACTCTAAGATCCATACACAGTTCTTAATTTCCAATAAAAATGATAACTATACATATTTAAAAGTACTTACCTTTGGTTTTGATCGGTTGTCTATGGAAACAAAATAAAATTTAAATGAGTGAATCTAAAAATAGTTTAGAAGAAAGAGAATTCTTTTAATTACCTGATCAGTGAATGCAGACGATTCTTCCACACGGATATCATAGACTCGTTTGCTAATTGAAGAATAAAATAAATCACACACAATTCAAAACCAACAAATTGAAAAAGTTTTTATATCTGTCCAATCGCATGTATCATATCAAATATAAAGATTTTACGTAAATCGAAAGTATATTCTATATTTATTCACAAATTCGGCAATAATATTGGAAATTTTTTTTGCATTAATGGGTGCGTAAATTTACATCCAAATCAGGTAAAATTACTTACATTTCTCACAGTGAAAGTAATTTTACCTGATTTGGGTGTGGGAATTTAAAATCTGTAATTTGTTTTATTTCTAAAAGCTGAAGATTATTTTTCAAAGTGATACTTTTAGTTTAGTTAATTTTTTTTCCGAATGAACGAGTGAATTATAAAATTCCTGTCGAGGAATAAATTATAAAACTGCAAGAAACCTCTAACTTGTGGAGAAAAACTGATTTTCAGATTCGAAATCAGCGACGTGAAAATATTTGTCTTAGTTCAAGTCCAAAAGAAGATGTAAAAAATATTTAGGTGTAAGTTTTGGTAACAAAGTTAAAGGAATTAAATGATTACAAGCTTTTCGCATCATCACGATACTTTTGTAACTCGAATTACTATTCTGTATGAATAAAGCAGAATATTTGTATGTCTGTGTGTATGATTCTGAATTTCTGATACCGCAATTCTGAAACGATCCACACCAAATTTGATGTAAATAGGTTCAAAAAGACCAATTGTCTACTTTAAAACTACGTCCAAACTTCGCAAGTTGCATCCCAAAGATTTCGAGTTGCTTGAAACTTAATAAATACTTTAGAATGAGGGCTGGTGGCTCCGAGGATAGAGCGCTCACCTCCCAAAGAGTTCACCCTAGTTCAAATCCCAGCGATGGCTTGCCGATACGAATTCCACACCCAGCTACCACCGATCACAGAGCTGTCATAAAATACACTCAGTGGCAGACGGGTTATGGTTTAGAGTCCCCTTGCTGTTAGATTAGCCGTGGCAGGTTTTCGTGGGTTTTCTCACCATGAAATGCGGGGTAATTTCTTCAAAAAGTCTTCCACGGAGGAAAATTTCTCCCAGGTGTTCCTTGCCTTCCAGATAGGGTTCAAAATTACAAGACTACGGATTTTAACTCTGGTTGTCGTAAACATTAAAATGCGGGGTAGTTCCATCAAACAGTCCTCCTCGTAGGTTAGTTTATCCCAACGCTTGATCCAGGAGTTTCCTTTTCTTCTGAATTACATTCAAAATTACAAGACCACGGAGTTGAACATTGATTGTCGTTAACTCTGAATTGGGTAGGTTGATCAACACTAGTTCAACAACAGTTATAAAATGTTTTAGAATAATGAACCGTGGTGGCTCAGGCGATGAGGAGCTCGCCTTTCAATGATGTGGCCCAGATTCGAATCCCAGTGTTATCTGGCCGATATGAATACTGCTCCCAGGACTCACAGACCAAAGTGCCAACGTGAATTAACCTCAGTGGTAGATGGATTATGGGGTAGAATCCTCTTACAGACTGATTTACCGCGAAAGGTTTTTGTGGTTTTCCTCTCTTGGGTGACGTAAATGCGGGATAGTTCCATCAAACAGTCCTCCTCGTAGGTTAGTTTATCCCAACGCTTGATCCAGGAGTTTCCTTTTCTTCTGAATTGCATTCAAAATTACAAGACCACGGAGTTGAACATTGATTGTCGTTAACTCTGAATTGGGTAGGTTGATCAACACTGGTTTTAAATGAAACGAAATAAAATAAGATGTGTAAGGCGATTTACTCATTGTAGCTCTAATAAATTAAAACTTAATTATATCGTACGTTCTTGTGAATTATCTTAGATTTCTTATCTTAGAAGTTAGGTCATCACAATCAAAGTAAACGCTAGTAAATTCCCGATAAATGATGATGTAACCGAATTCTTATTTTAAATGATTTATGAAACTTCGTGCTTATTTTATTGATACAGTGGTTTTAATGTCAAGTCTCTATAAACTTAAATAATGTAAACTCAACAAGAACTAATGAAATAGAATTGAACCATGGAAATAACAGGTCAAATTCTAAATATCATATTTTAAATAATACCATATGTATACCAAAATGTTTGATAATATTCCATTGACGGACCAACATAATCTTGATGGTAACCATTGATAATTCCATCATGAGCCAGTATATTTTTTTATTGTAAGCAACATAAATAACCATATCCTCAAAGTAGGAATTTGGACTGATTTATGATGGTTCAACAAAGGGCTCGAAAAACCGTCCGTCCACCCGTCCTCGGCGGTCAAAAATTTCCCGCGGACAACGAATTTCTCGAATCAAACGTCCGCGCGGACGGGCATTTTCCCGTTAATGTTCGTGATAAACTTTCAATTTTTGTTATCTTACAAGAGTCTAGCACCTCACTACTAAAATGGCTCTCTAATCTAGAAATCCCGTACAACAACATACTGCGCATGGTGGATTGATGCTTTTTCCGTCTGGAAGTACTGCAGCACTTGAAAGGGGCTTTTCAGCAATGAACTTACAAAAAGCACGTTACGTAAGCGCGTTACGTTAAACGCAATTATGAACATCCTCCTACTAAATGGAAAACCCCTTTCAGATTTCTGTGCAGAAACCTCTGTAAATCATAGGCTTGATTGTGGAACTGGCAAACGTCATATTTGATTCATTTAAAAAACGCAGTACCCTCGTATAAATTGACATTCCAGATAACTTGACCTTCGTTATTTAAATTATTTCATAATAGAAATAAATTATTTCATAAAAGAAATACTAGGTTTTACTATTAGTAATATAGTTTTTTTTTATTACTGTATAATGTAATCCTAGTAGCTACTAATTCATTGTGTAATTTATTTAAATGTTTGTAATAAATAAGAAAAAATAATATTTTTATTTATTTAAAAGCGACGGGTTAGTTTCAAAGGAGGACGGGTATATTGTTGGACAAGCTGTCCTCGGGGACCGGTAAGATTTCTGAGTTTTTTCAAGCCCTGATTCAACATAAGAATAGCAATTTTTGATGGTTTGTTCATGTTGAACCATTAGAAAAAATGTGTAAGAGTGTTACGATTAAGACAGTAGATACGTGGATGAAAATAATCCAGCGATTAAACAAATTTTTCATAAAAATAGCGGTTACTATTCATTGTGCTCTCCGTATAATGTTACATAGAATGAAAACTATTGCTCACTTTTAAAATTTACATAAATGTGTATGAGTATGCTAAGAATTGTAGAGCCTACTTTTATATCTTATCTCTTACTAACTAACAAACGTGGGCGGATAATCGAAGAGGTGAAAAGAAATAAACATAACTGTGAATTTCTTTTAACATAATCGTCATAATTCAACAGACCAGAACTAATTTTGAATTTGCTAGCTAACACATTACGGAAAAGGCAATGGCTGGATAAGAAGTGAGAATTTGTTACCGCTATACAATGATATATGTGCTTTTTTTAATCAATTGTTCAAAATTTTAAAAAGAAACTGGTAAATGTAATTTGTCATTCTACAGTTTTGTTAGAAGTTGAGTAACGGATGAAAAAAATTCAAGGGATTTGATAGCTGAACTTGTATTTTTTGGTGCTAAAATGGAAAATAATAATGTAAAATTTCACGACGTCACGTTTTTTTGAAAAATTCAATTTTACTGGAAATTTTATGAACATTTACAGTAAAAAAATATCGTTTTTGAATTTCTTCTCTTCTTGACTGACCAGCATTCTACTTTGGTTAAACCGTCTCTCTCTCTATCATAATCTCTCTCTACCAATAGCGTTGCGAGAATTCTTATCTAGGTTCGCTGAGCTCTCAGAAACAATAGCAAGCATAGTAGGGAGTCATTTTAACGTTCGCTTTTTTCTGTGCGTTTCGTAAAGAATGGCTTCGAGTTCGAGACACTGTGAAAATTTCCTAGATGACTTCTGTTATATATGAGGAGATTAATAATGTTGTTAAAAATCGCATGAGGAGCATTACAGACTATGTAAGACAACTTTATCTCGCATATTTTGGCATGAAACTCGGAGACCAGGACAAATCCCGGGGACCTCATAAAGTTTGAGTGCAGTGTCTCAACGATCTACGATTATGCCATCAAGGAAAGCAGTCTGCTTTACGGTTTGGAATTCCTGGGACGTGGTGGGAGCCCCAAAACCACTTTGATGATTGTTATTTTTGTTTCTGCCATGTTCGTGGGTATAACCGGAAAAACCAAAGGCTAATATATTATCCTGATAGCATTCCATCGGCCACATGTCCCATTCCTCATGGACCTGATGTGCCTTTGCTTGCAACTGAACTGCCATTCATTTTTTCAGAGTCTTCAGTCTCGGAACATCCAGAAGTTCACGGCTTCGATATTGAATATAAGCCATCTGTAGCCGGTTGACCTCAACCCTTCTATCAGGTTGTACTTAATGATCTGACTAGAGATCTTGGCCTTTTGAAAGAGGCAGCTGAATTGTTAGGCTCCAGACTGAAAGAAAAAAACTTATTGGCCAAAGAAACATCTTTTTATTGGTACAGGAATGGTGAAAAGGAATTTATTAAGTACTTTGAAGAGGAGAACTTGGTCTATTGTTCTGATGTTCCTGGATTGATGAGCAAATTTAATGTCATCTACGAAAAAGATCAGTGGAGCCTGTTTATAGATTCATCTAAAAGAAGCCTCAAAGATGTTCATCTTTGTCATGGGAGCCAGTATGCATCTGTACCAATTGGACACTAAGCATATTTAAAACAATGCTATGAAAACCTGGCTCTCGTCTCGAACAAAATAAAACATATCAACCACAATTGGACCATTTGGGTGATTTGAAAGTTTTCTCCATGCTTCTTGATCAACATGGTGGGTTTACAAAGTTCTCATGTTTCATTTGTGAGTGGACAGCCGGAACAAGACTCAACTTTGGGTCAAAAAAGAATGGCTGAAAAGACAAAATCTTGACCCTGGCGCCAAGAACGTTATTCGAAACTGCTTAGTTGGTTCGAAAAAAGCATTGTTACCTCCGCTACATATAAAATTAGGTGTAATGAAGTAGTTTGTTAAGGCTGTTCCAAAAGATAGCGATTGTTTCAAATGCCTATACAAAAAGTTTCCAGGTTTATCCCAAGCCAAGATAAAAGAAAGAATCTTTGTTGATCCAGATATCCGCAAACTTATGAAGGATAAAGATTTTGAGACTAACATGACAACAACGGAAAAAGATGCTTGGGTTGCCTTCTAAGATGTCGTCAGTAAATTTCTGGGTAATTACAAGGATCCTGATAAGGAAATTGTAAAGAAAATGCTGCACAAGTTTAAAAATTTGGATTGTTCCATGAGTGTAAAAATGCATTTCCTTCTCTCACATGTGGACTTTTTCATCGAAAATTTAGGAACAGTCAGTGAAGAACAAGGGGAAAGGTTCCATCAAGATATGAGAGGTATGGAATGTAAATATCAAGGAAGATGGGACAAGAACATGCTCGCCGACTACTGTTGAATGATCATACTTCTATAGAAGGGTTATGGTTTTTAAAATGGAAACATACTTCTGTATTGTTGAATTTGAATATTTTCATTCGACGCGAAATACCAATGCAGTTTTTCAGAAATGCATATACATTTTACAATTCAGTCATCACATTGTAATTAGAAATGAAAGACAGTGCCTTGTATTTTTTTTCTTCATAAGCATTTTAATTAAATAATTTCATAAAAATAACGAAAATATTAAGTGAATAACGTATTACAAATTCGATACAAAAAATAATTAAAGGTTTCGAATATCGGTTAAGAAACTAATCTTATTAATTAAACAAAAATCTTAACATCTCGGAACCCAAGGATTCCGCCGAATATCATTTGGGAACCACTGGTTTAGACGTAACTGTTTTCTTATTTTTCAAGCAATAAACTAAGATCAATTTACTATTTAAAGACAACTTACACGCATTCTTTCTTGCATTGCATTTCACATTTTTCGTACTCCTCAAGTATTGAGTCAGTAAGATTTCCAATACATTCTTTACGACCTGCATTGATTCCTACAGGAAATTAAAAACAAATACTTTCAAAATTAATAACACTACCGACAGCATAAACACTAAAAACAGTTTTAGTATAAGTTTAATAATTTTAAACTATATCACACATCTTCAATTTTTCCTCAATTATAATAAATTTTTCTTCAATTATTATAAATTTTTCTTCAATAACAAAATTTTTTTTTTCAATATTCAATTTCGCTGGTAAATTTATTGTGTGTTGAACAATTAATATTGCAGCAACCTTGCTATGATAATAAGTTAAATTCAAGAAGTTTGTAAAAACTCTTTAAACTAGATTACGTAATATAGGGTACTAACCCTTAGGCACAGAAAGGACACTGTTTATTTTATATATTTTTTTCTCTGACGCTTTAATTACAAGCAAAAATATATTTTGGTATTTTTTTAACTTATAAAAAGCAGTCTGATAGTTATTAAAAAAATCTGTTAGATTCTTAGAATTATATTTATTCTAAAACATAAAATTCAAAATAAAGTAGTTTAAATTTATCAATAGTTGATTTCGTTAATTAATTTCAATGACGAATTACTGGTTCTTTTACGATCTAAATAACATCAAATAAGTACAAATTTAAAAATAAATATATATTGTTTGGAAGTGAGCCGTGATTTTATCTTTAACACAGAAAAAGAGAGCGGTATTTCATGCAATACTTCATAATCATAAATTAATAAAATGTTAAATATCGTAAAATTAACTTATTTTGAATTAAATTAATACAATATAATAAAAATATTATAAACATGTATAATATTTGTATTTCATATATGATTATTATATGAAGTATCGAATGAAATATTATACATGAAGTACTTCATAATCATAAATTATTAAAAAGCTAAATATCATACATTTAACTTATTTTGAATTAAATTATTACAATACATATTACAATTATTACAATGTATAATGAAAATGCTATGACATATATGTTTAATAAAAATTCTGCTACAAGGAGGTAATTGCAAATATTGTTCAATTTCTTGAAGTTATTTTAAGGTTACAGTAAGTGGTTTACTTTTTCTGTTGAAAGTATTACTCAGAGGAGAACAACATACAGTGGCCCATGAAAAGTTTTAGTAGTGGTAGCAAATTTAAGATAATGCTGGAAGATTTTCCTTTTTTTAAGATACCACTTTAATCATTAAGTGGTTTAGGAAGTAGAGTTTTAATGCTTATATACTTTCTTTGGAAAACAATTTTTAGTGGCGGTTACACAGAAATTAAGATTTCAACACTTGCTTTATTTTCGTTACAGCTTCTAAAGACTTTCAAGGCTTGCGGGAATCCTGGGTTAATAATTACATTTAATTTCAAAAGTTTTTTTTTATAAAATAGCATAATCTAAAATAAATAAATAATCCTACAAAACTGGAGCAGTAAGATACTCTCTGATTAAAAACTTCATCCGCTTCAAAAATACATAGATAGGAAATAACAGTCAACATGCTTCAAGAGATCAAAAATAGACACCCATTTCACTAGTGACATCAGCTCATCTTGATTCCCTGGAGTCTTGTTTTATTCATATGAATACAGATTCCCTTGTTAACGACTTTAGTTCTTCACGACCTCTCCATTTCACACGGAAATGCATTTTACCCTGATTCGCACTTCTCAGACACTGGAGTTTTTTGGTGCTGAATTATAAGGCTGCGAAGTTGAACATTAGTAGTCGTTAACTCAAAAATTGTGTTGCAATTTGTGCGACGGTCGTAAAGTGAAATATAAAATTTTATTCTGAAAAATGTTATACAACATGATGAGTTAAATGAAAATAGTCCTTAACGGACAATTAAAGTCGGAAATGAGGATTAAAGTTAATGGGGAACTTAATGACAGAAAAAGTTATCTGGTAGCTGTTAAAAAACATTGAGTAATTAAATATTTTCCACGCTTTGTTAGTTTCTAGTTGTAATTGCACTTTTCAAACTTTTACTATGACGATGTGAAGAATAGAGAATTATTTTGAAATAGAAATGGGCGTTACTTTAATTATCAAAGAATGAAAATGCTCTTTAGCTAGAGGTAGTCACCCTAGCTTCAAAGCCATTTTTCTCTTAAAAATCGAGCATTAAGAATACTCAATAACTTTTGTTCTTTATAAGTGCCGTGTCGATTTATTGAATTTTTCGAAATTAAATCCAGTAGTACCTCATTTAATACTGCTTTCATTTTATCTCAGCGCTATGTAGATCAGTTTTGAATTTAAAATTAAAAAAAAAAATTATTTAGTGATTTTCAAGATATGATTTTTATAAATGCGTACAAAAAAATTAAATTGGGTACTTACATTTCGAGAAGAAAACGATCAATATTACCCAGACACGTGACCTATGACCTTAGCGCCAGCTGCTCGTGTATAAACAAGACGGCGTGCTGAAGTCGAGCTAACTTTCTCCATATAAGTTAGAATGTTAATTAACATGAATTTAATTAAATACAACTCCGGATATCGCACATCGAATTTGTTAAAGTATAATTTTTTATCATCTATGACATTTACTTAACTTAGATTTATTATTTGTTTTTGTATTTTTTTGTGACCGTGATATATTTTGATTTTTGTACCTTGCAACTTCAATGCATATTCAGAATGTTCATGTACTACTTGGCTTCGTACCTGTCTCTGATTTCAGTAAGAAATATATTATGAAAGAATTGAAATCTTTGTGAAAGAAGCTCATTGAAAGAATATAGAATGTGTCACTTAAGGGAATCCATACTTGACAGGCTTGGTTTACTCGGTATAGAATGGAAAGACCCAATGCTAATTTAAACAAATGCCGCGTTTCAACAACCTATCAGAATCGAGATAACCTCACTACGTCACTCGCAGGTATCCCGCCGCTTACAACTTACCGGAAAGGATTTTTTATTTATTTATTTACTATGATTTTATTATTATTATTTTTATTGAAAATTATGTTAATTCATGACTGAGCGTATGAGAACTTGTTTAATGCGTTCAGTTTCATAATAATCTTTATTCCTCTGATTTTTGCTGTTACAGTAGAGAAATTTTTTACTCTATTAGTGAAAAAGAGACCCAGTAGCTATGAGGACGAGCATCGCGCTCCCGTGCTAAAGGTACAGTGATCTATTCTCGGACCGGGTAAGGTCGACAAAATGAGTATCAAACATGCTTGGGAAGTAAACATTGAAGATTCTGAGTTCGGCTAACCACCTAACCAGAACAACTGCTCCTGCATCAGAAGAGAACAAATTCAAATAAACTAGTATAAGGTAAGGTTGAAGGACAAGGAATTTAGTTGAAATAAAATATAATAAAGAAGCGTGAAGATATTTTAAAAAAAGTATTTTTTCGGTTCCCTTGGAGTTACGGGAGTTCCCTTGTCCTTTGGATTGCTTTCAAAATTACAAGGCTACGGAGTTGAACATTGGCCTGCCAATGAGGATATTCGGGCTCGAATCCCCGCGATGTCTGGTTGATACGAAATCTGCACCTACTTCGCAGTGACCACAGTGTCGATGTAAATTATCCTCTGTGGTAGACGGATTATGGGTTAGTTACCTTTCGATCAGGCTTACCAGGGAAGGTTTTCCTCTCCATGTAGCGCAAATGCAGTTTAGTTTAATCGAATCGTCCTCCACGAAGGCAAAGTTTATCAAAATACTTGCGTTCCCTTGTCTTCTGAATTGGGTTCAAAATTACAAGGCTAAGCAGTTGAGCATTGGTAGTCGTAAACCCAAAATTGGGTCGGCTGTTCAATGACGGTTCGAAAATAAAGTAATAAAATATTGATAGAATCTCCTTCTCTTGACAAATTTAAAAATCCCCTGTGTTCTATTTGTTTACGTTTCTTAACTTATTGACATGGTTTAAAAATGTAACTCTAAACGCATGACGTAGCCAATAATGATGTAAACTTTCAATGTTTTTTTTTAAGTATTTAGGAGAGAAATATATTAAATAGACTGGTTAATAAAGTTTTATTTTTGCATTTTTACAGGTAATTGAGTTTTCCTATTTTGATTTCAAATCTGAAATTAATTTTGTTCCGAAAGATACAGATTTTTTTAATAACATCCTTAGTTTAGTATCTTTCTTGTGCAAATGAGCAAGTTTATATGAAATGTATAGGTCTATGTACATATAATTTAGACTTAGACGAATTGTTTAAACAACGATGTTTACATCTTGAAATATTTATCAGTACATTTAACCTCTAATTAGTATAAAACTCTTGATTACTTTTTAGGAAATGACGACCATCTAATCAAGGCTGCATTCATTTTTCAATGGCAATTAATGTAAATCTCCGATCAAGTTTGGGCATACTTCTAATCATGGTTACTTTATTATAATGTTACCACATTGTTACATAATTTAAAATGTTTTATTCACTGTATATAATTTTCATGATGAATGGGGTAGGGGCCGCTGCGCGGCCTAGGCACCCAGTTTTGTTTAAATAAAGAAAGAAAGAAAGGAAATGACGAACTGTTGAAACAACGATGTTTAAAGTCTTAAAATATTTACCTGCGCATCTGTCCTGTAGAGGAGCATGGATATCTTGAGTACAATTTATACACAAGCGAGATACTACATCAATACATTTCATCAAGCAAGACTGTTGGAGAAAATATCAATGCACAACTTGTCAGGAAATTCAAAATACCATTATAATTATTCAAACAAACAAAACTATTTGCTCTGCGATTACTTTTTTCCTGTGGTGTAAAATTTATGCTTCAACATTTAATTCCAAGTTTAGTAAATTTAAAGATAACTAATGTAAATTACCACTACATTTGAATTATTTAAACATACATATAAAATTCCATCCTTCTATGGATTAATGCATACCCTCCAACTGCTACGGAATTTCCGTAGTTTCAGAAATCTCCTTTTCAGACGGTAGCAAAATTAATGTCTTAATATTTAAAAAGAATTAATTTTAGCGTAACTTGTCCACTATTACTTATAAAAGTGCAGGCCATATGGCTAGATTCTTAAGTTCTGATAAATGTTTTATGAGAGATCCATTTGCTTTAAAAATTTCTACTTTGGTTCGCTACCACTAGAAAGAATTATTTTCAAAATCCTCATAAGTTGGAGGGTATGGATTAATGTACAGCTTGGTGCAACATCTCCACATCACTCCTTAAAAAACTCAAAACATGCCAGAACAAAATCTTCAGGAAAATAACAAAAGCAAGATGGTTTATCAGAAATTAAAACATACATCGCGACCTCAACATAGATTCTTTAGATCATCACATTGTAAAACTAAATTTCAGATTTTTTGAAAAAACCATAAATTGTGACACCGCAGGATTCAACGAAAGTTTTACTTTTGAAAACTTAAGAGAAGACATAAACCTCAGGCCGATGGCAGCTTACTTTTGTAGTGACGTAATGCTGTCTAAAATTCAAAATATTTAAATTCCTTTTACTTCAATTGCATTCCAATTACCAGAAAGAACCACCCTAAAGATCACAATTCAAGACGAATGGGAAAAAGGCCGCTAACGGCCCCAGGCGCCCAGATAAATATAGATGATGATGGATTAATGTTAAGGGCCATTTAGGCCTCAGATGCCCAGTTGTGAAACAACGAACGAAGGAATGGATTAATGTAAAGGCCCGTTAGGCCTCAAACTCCCAGTTCCATTAAAACGAACGAATGGATTATTGTATGGAGAGACTTTTCATGATCTTTAGGTAGCAGAAAAAATTCCTAAATATTTATGGCCTACCATTTCTTTAAAAAGTAGGTGCTACAGATATCTACAATTTTCTTGGCTAAGAAGTAAAAGGGAAAAGAATCGTACTCAAATTTTGTTTGCCATCAAAAACTTCCCTCTCTGATTTGCAATTAAACATATTTGATTGTACATACAGAGATACAAATTTGCTCCACTTTGTTTATATATATATATATATATATATATATATATATATATATATATATATATATATATATATATATATATATATATATATATATATATATATATATATATATATATATATATATATATATATATATATATATATATATATATACAGGGTGATTCTAAAAAGATGGGCGAAATTTCAGGAAGTGATAGTACACACCCAAGCAAACAATTTTCAAAGAATGCATAGTCGAAAACAAAACGCAAAACCGCTAGAGGGCGTCAAAGTTTATGTTCTTATATCAGGCAAAAACACATAAAGAACGATGAAGTTAAGTTTTAAACGCAAATTTAATGGCATGTGATTACAATAAGTGTTCAAAACAGTGACCGGCAACGGCTATGCACGCAGTACAACGGCGAAGAAAAGATAGGCGAACATTCTGAGACACACCAGGCATATCACGAACTTTCCCTGCTGCGGTCGAAAGCTTGGCGACAAGTTCTTCTGCAGATCCAATGTGAGTCTCATACATGAGAGCCTTCAGCTGGCCCCACAAAAAGCCAATTATTTTTTTAATATTTTTAGACATTATAGCACTCGAATCAGCAGCTTTTATGTATGAATCGTGACGAAAAAGTTGCATACGAGCTCTTCTTCCCATAACATGCAAATAATAACTCGCAGCGCAGTAACTCGCAACAGGAATGGAGCTTTCACGTTTGCATCAAACAACTTTCCAAATGCGCCATCACCTTTGCGTTTTGTTTTCGACCATGCATTCTTTGATAAAAATTGTCTGCTTTGGTGTGTACTATCACTTCCTAAAATTTTGCCCATCTTTTTAGAAGCACCCTGCATATATATTTACACACACACACACACATATATATATATATATATATATATATATATATATATATATATATTCTAGTGGAAGCGAAATTTAATTTAATTCTAGTTTAGTTATCTTCAGCTTAAGTAATTTTTTCACCCGTACAGTGCGCGAAATAAAAAAGATATCACATTGAGTAATTTTCGTTCCAATGAATGGAATTTAACAAACTTAGTGTAAATTTTAATGGTTATATGGGGTGATTTCATATATGGTAAATAATTGGTTCTAGCAATTACGAAAGCAAACACAAAAACGTACTTTCTCTGAATAAACGTATGCTTTTTCTTTACATATTTTGATACCCTCAAAATAGAGGCAGGGAAAGACGAAATTTCGAAAAAATTAGGATACCAGGAAGCTAAATATATATATGGCGTCGTCCTAAAAACAGGCCAAGAATTATCCTCATAGCAGTAGGCGAAATTTAATATAACCATAATTAAACTGCTTGATTGACAAGAGAGAAATACTTAGTGTTGAAGGAAGAGAAAATAATGAATCAAAAACAGAAGTCATATCATTCATCGTTTTTGTATGAGCTCGAGTTAAAAAAGCCTTTTTTTTTCGAAAATAGTTAAAAAAAAATACCTTGAAGTTTCTAGGCAACAGATTTTTTTGGGGTTGAGTTCTGTTCAAAAAGCAAAGATTGCTTTCGTTTTCATCTCCTTTGAAAATAAAATTTGAATCCATTTATATTTAGTTAGTTCAATTAGAATTATTGAGGCAAAAATCATTTTTGTCCATACCTCACCTATAACTTGTTTTATAAAAACACATTCTGCCATAAGTTAAATCTAAATTGATTTGTAAAAACCAATGTCTCTCAGATAATTAAAAATGGTATTCTGTGGCTTATACCCAATTAATGAAGTCAATATTGGATTAAAGCTACAAGAATCAATTTTTGAATTGCTTATAATTTCCAAATATTTTAGTATTTGAGCACATGGATTTTGCAAATGGCGTCAATTGTATTTTTTAGCTGTTTTTAATATTTTTAAATATGAAGATTTTGTACTAAAATCATATATTTTCATATGATCAACTCATATCATATATTTTCATATTTTGTAATCTGGCAAATTTATAAGGGAAACATTTTAAACCGTTTTTGAAAAATGTCTGTAAGAGTAAGTACATTTGAATTCGCTACTGCTTTATACATTTTGAGTTTTATTCTGTATTTTCTTGAATTTTTATTTTCTATTTTAATTTGATTATTTTATTTTAATTTTACATATTTTGCTTGATAAGTTTGATTTTTTTTCAATTTGATATGTTGATATGTTTTGATATGTTGATATGTATTGATATGTTGATATGTTGATATGTCAATTTGATATGTTGATATGTATTGATATGTTTTGATTCGGCTTTATTAAAACAATACTAGAAAGCACTATTTTTTTCAGATATTATCGTCTGAATGACGAGATTATATCTTTTCATTGTTTCTTTCTATTTAAAATAATGTCTTTTAATTTTTATTTTATTTTAATAAAAATTTTTTTTTCCAGCTTTCGTTATGCTACTTTATTTTTATTATTAATTTTCTTTTTCCCCCTTTTCTCATTTGTCTGTAATTTTCCTTTGTGTTATCTTCATTTTGATCTCTCTCTCTCTCTCTCTCTCTCTATATATATATATATATATATATATATATACAGGGTGGTCCCGAATTCATGGTACAAACTTTAATGGTAGGTACAGGACATTGTAACAATGATTTATTGTATAGGAATGTATAGTCGCAAGTGACGCGGTGAAGCGAAAACAGGAGAAATAACGACCGAAAGGAAAAACAAAGATTTTATTGAAAGCGTTGTTGACAAGTGTCATGTTTACAGTAAGTGTTCAAAATTGCGTCCACCAGAAGCGATACATGCTTGACAGCGTCGGTGGAACGATTCGCGTACACGTTCAAAGATGCCTGGTATTTCACGCACACCTGCAGCAGCTACAGATATGCGAGCGACGAGATCCTCATCTGAGTCAACTGGAGTCTCATAAACAAGATGCTTTAGATGTCCCCATAAAAAGTAATCGAGGCTCGATAAATCGGGAGATCGGGGTGGCCAAGGGATTGGTCCACCACGCCCAATCCATCGAGCACCAAACGTGGCATTCAGGTAATTCCGTACATCAATGCTGAAGTGTGCTGGCCCCCCATCGTGCTGAAACCACATGCGGTTATGAATGGCGATCGGAACATCATGCAGCAGTTGTGGTAACACTTCTTTCAGAAAAATAAGATAGCTTCCGCCACTGAGTCTCGTGGGTAGTAAGTATTGGGCCAATCAAAAAGTCGTTCACAATACCAGTCCACACATTAATACAGAAACGTTGTTGAAACGCATATGGACGCGTTGCATGTGGATTATTTGCCCACACATGGGAATTGTGCGCATTAAAGACACCCTCGCGTGAAAATGTCGCTTCATCTGTAAATAGCACATCACCTACGAAATCCGGCTGCAACGCACATTGCTGCATCACCCACCGCCAGAAGTTCACGAGGAGAGGATAATCTGCCGGATTCAAGGCTTGTACTTTCTGAAAATGGAAGGGGTGTAAGCGATTTTCGTTTAACACTCTGCATACAGTCTGATGACTCACACCTACGTCACGCGCAACAGTTCTTGTGCTTGACTCGGGTCTATCAGCCACAATGTTCAAGATGCTTTCTTTCAGCCTTGGAGTGCGTACAGCTCTTAATCGACCAGCGTTATGTCTGTTGACGTCGAACGCACCTGTTTCACAAAGTTGACGATGTAACCGTTGAAAAATTCTATGATCCGGCATTCGTCGATCAGGATACTCCGCGCGATACATTCGTAACGCAGCTCTGCCGTTACTATTTGCACGGCCGTACATGTAATGCATGTCTGCTTTTTCTGCATGCGTAAAGTCACCCATCGTCTACGGCAGCACAATTGTGAATGGCGCTTTTCCCTACTGCGATGCATCATTTTCAACGGCGGCTAGACATCTACTGCCCTCTATCGGCAATGATACCAACCGATCACTCCATTTCTCTTTCCTTTTATTTCTCCTGTTTGCGCCTCACCGCGTCGCTTGCGACTATGAATTCCTGTACAATAAATCATTGTTACAATGTCCTGTACCTACCATTAAAGTTTGTACCATGAATTCGGGACCACCCTGTATATATATATATATATATATATATATATATATATATAAGTTCAAAATGAAGAATAAAACAAAGAAAAATTATAGACATATGAAAAAAAGGGGGTGGGAAATAATAAGTAAAAAAAATAACAAACAACATTTTATTTAAAAAAAAAATAAAAAAAAAATAAAAATAAATGTTAATTAAAAAACCGGAAAAAAAGCCGGAAAAAAAGATATAATCTTTTCTTCAGCCCACACGATTATATCCGTAAAACAGAGTGCTTTCTGATATTGTATCAATAAAGCCAAAGCAAAATATATTAATACAATAGTGTGAGGAGCACTCAAAAAAAATTTTTTTATAGAAAATAACTACATAAAAATAGATCATAAAAAGTAAAAATAACATGTAGTAACAGATCATAAAATAAAATAAAAAGTAAAAACATTAAAAAGGGGGGACTATAAAGTGAGTAGCAAAATCATAACAACTTACTTGGACGGATATTTTTCAAGAATGATTTAAAAATGTTTTCGCAGAAAGATTGCCAGATTACAAAATATGAAAACAAAAGATGAAAACAAAAGCGCAAATAGAGTGTAACAAGAGGGTTTTAAAGTGTCGTTCTTACTGCACTGCTGAAGTGATTTGTTATTTTGAGTTTTGATTTGTTAGTTACCAAGGATGGGCCCGAAATGGATGTGCGCAAGGTAATATTATACTGGATAATTTTAAAAATTGATCATAAATAGTTTTAGAAGATAGATGTTTATTTAAAAAAAAATATAAAATAGAAAAGAGAAACATAAATTGCCTGCTTTGCAAATAATTTTAGCCGCGGATTTGCACGATATGGATTAGCACATAGAAAAATTATTTAAATTATCAAAGAAAAAATTTTAATAGATAATTTTAACACGGATTTGCCCGAAATGGATTTGCACATGGAAAAATTAACAAAGAAAAAATTTTTAGCAGATAATTTTAACCACGGATTTGCCCGAATTGGATTTGCACATGGAAAATTGTATAAATTAATAAAGAAATTTTTAGCAAACAATTTTATCCACGGATTTGCCCGAAATGGATTTGCACATGGAAAAACTGTATAGATTAACAAGGGAAATTATTTAGCAAAGGAATTTTTAGTAAATAATTCTAACCACGGATTTGCCCGAAATGGATTTGCACATGGAAAGATTAACAAAGAAAAAAATTTTTAGTACATAATTTTACCCACGGATTTGCCCGAAATGGATTTGCACATGGAAAATTGTATAAATTAATAAAGAAATTTTTAGCAAACAATTTTATCCACGGATTTGCCCGAAATGGATTTGCACATGGAAAAACTGTATAGATTAACAAAGGAAATTATTTAGTAAAGGAATTTTTGGTAAATAATTCTAACAACGGATTTGCCCGAAATGGATTTGCACATGGAAAAATTATATAAATTAACAAACAAATTATTTAGTAAATAATTTTGGCAATGAATTTCGGCCTGAAATGGATTTGCACATGGGAAAATCATAAAAATTAACAAAAAAAATGTTTAGAAAATATATCCACCAAAATATACGATTAATTCAATGATTTTATATAAAATTTTATTACATTAGTTGGGTATCCATTGTTTTTTATCAGATTTTGAAAGAGTTTATCGATTTGTTTTTTGGATAAATAAATATTACTACATATTCTTTTAATTCTGTTCATTTCATTAAAAGTGGTATTTAAATAGATGCTCCTAGAAACATTAGAATTCCAAGTAACTAGTTTATTAATATTAAAATTAAAATCATTTCTTTTATCGTATAAATCACAAAGCAGATATTTTCAACTTTCATAATACCCAAATCCAAAAAATTGAAATTAATATTATCATCATGATTACGAAGTAAGATTAATTCCTCAGGGTATATATCACTCAATAAAACAGTAAAATCTTGGAAATTAAAGATAATTAAGTCATCAATATATCTAAAAACAAATTTAATACTCAGAGTATAATTTTTTTCATAATAATGCAAAAATAAGTTAGCTAAGAGAGATGAATAATTAGATCCCTGTGGTATTCCATTAATTTGAAGAAAGATATCCCTTCCATTGTAAAGATAATTACTAAAAAGACAAAAATTAATCAGAATTTCCCAATAATCAAAATCGCAACAAAGGATATTTTTAAAATCATGGTAATAATTCAAAAGGACATCTTTTAGTTTAGAAAGGGGAATGCTATTGAAAATATCCTGGAAATCAAAAGTCGCAATAGAATTAATTTTATTATGTTTAATGAAATCTAAAATCGGTTGATTATTAGTGATTATCCAAGAGAAACCTTCTTTAGTAATATAGTTAATAATCTTATTTAAGTAGTTAGAGAAAATGGTGCCAGGTTTAGTTAAATAAGCATTAGACCCACATGTGATAGTTCTAAATTTTACAGGAATTTTATGAAATTTAGGACTGATAATTAAGTAAGGAAATTGTATATTGCTAATTTTAATTTTTAATCTCTTGTAAAAAGCTAAAATTTTTTTAATGGCAATATTATTATTGAAATTACTAAGTTCAAAATTTTTACTATTTTTTAATTCCGTATTTAAAAGTTCAGCATAGAATTTTTTACAGAATATAGCATAATTATTGTTAGCTTTGTCTATGGGAGTAATTAAAAAATTTTTTGAAGTTGCTTAATTGATTGAACGATGTTAGAAAAATTTGTTGAATTGTTATTCTTATTTAAATTATCCTTATTATTGAAAATAAAGTTTTTAAAGTAATAATAAACTCCCCATTTCCATTCTGTTAGCATACCTAAAGGTAAAGAGAATCTATTTGATATCTTTAAACAAAAACTATTGAGATCATTAAGAAAGTATTTTAGAATCTTATTGATTGATATATGGTAAATGGGTCTAAATTTTGTGCCTTTTATCATTAAATTCCTAAGTTCCAAGTTTTCTATAATATTTAAATTACCAGTGATAATATGTTTATGATGTTTATCAACAAAATCAAAATATTTATCCTCCTCACAGTGACATTCATAATCGGATATATTAATACTCCCTAAATTTTTGCTTATATCATTATAGTTAAAAATGGTTCTACCAAGAGATTTGTTATATTTAAAACTTTTAATTATGTTAAAATCTTTTAATGGAAATAAAGCTTTAAAATTTTCAAAAATGTTGTGAAATTTGATCTTATCGAAAATAGGATTTTGAAAGTTAATAACGAAATATAAATTATCTAAACTTTTCTTATTATTAGGCAAAATTTTGCTCATTTTGGCTTTTATAAGATCGAAACAAAGAATTTTGAAATGTAAATTAATGAAAGAAAAGTTAATAATAAGATCGTAGAACTTATATGTTTCATAATTCTTAAGGGAGAAGACAAAATCTTTAATTGGTTTAATGCTATATTGTTTATTAAAGTCTTTTTCCATATTAGAAAGAAATTTTATATTTAATTTGTCACTATTAAGAGATTTTCTATTACTTCTTGAACCCCGTTTACCTCGATTTGTACGCTTATCTTTAATATGAAAAAGTGAATAAGTTGATGAGTTATTGTAGTTAATATGTCTATAATTTTTCTTTGTTTTATTCTTCATTTTGAACTTATCTAATGAGTGCTGTTTACTTGCAGCTTAAGCGCAATAAATGAAACTTATTGTTTTTCTTAACTTTCTTAGTGTTTTCTTGTATTTATATATATACTTGTATTATATATATATATATATATATATATATATATATATATATATATATATATATATATATATATATATATATATATATATATATATATATATATATATATATATATATATATATATATATATATATATATACAGGAGAAATTTTATTGCAAGGGTCTTCTTTTTACGAACAATTTTGTCACATAGTTTGTAATAGTAAAAGATCTATGGAAATTTTTGTAAAACAAAAATGTAATTCAATTCTTTTAATTTTCGAAATTAAGAATTTTTTCGTTGATATTCTTACTTGGTATGTGTAGAATCTGATAAATTATTAGCCACTACATGTCATTTTATAATAAAAATGTAATTCAGAGAGACTACATAGCGTTTTATTATGTAAACAGAACATAGATTGTTTAAAGAATCCAATGAAGGCAGATGCATGCTTAATGTAAGGAAATAAAAAAATTTGTTATTGTTTTAAAACGAAAGCTCATCTTTGAATTTCACAGTATGGGACCCTTTTAAGAAAGAAATTTCCATAGTCACCGTAGAGCATGAAAAATTCATGAAATGAAATTAATTTTGGAATTACCCTTTGTGATCGCGGTCCTGTTCTGTTGTTCTTCTCCCACAGATCTTCGTAGTCTATACAATCAGTCTTGTACGGAGCAGGAAGAAGATGATATTCAACCTGAAAGCACGGAAGAATTTTAATTTTCTTGTTTCTATGTAAAATCTTAATTTTCAGGTGATACTATACAGCATTATTGTTTTTACGAGGTTGAAGTTGGTTTACACTTGTTAATGTTCATGTATCAATTGGGGTAAACATTGTAATGCAATACGTTTTAAATAAATGCAAATCGGAAGTATATAAAAAGTCTCCCGAATAAAACCCCATCACATGTATGTTTAAATATAAAAGTATTACATATAAACTCGTATGAAACATGTAATTATTAAAACACTACAGTGCGTCTATTAATTTGGTCTGGGACAGACACTAGGTTTAAGAGTTATTGTTTTATTTATTATTTTTTAGAGTAATTGATATAGTCCCCTATTGTACTAATATAATACCTGATATAATAAATATTCTATATTTATATAATATATCGTCAAATTTATCCCTTCGTCGAATTTCTATTATATATCGTCTAATTTATGCAATTGATACACGAACATAAACAAGTGCAAATTGGCTTCAATCGCTTAAAAATAATAAAGCTGTATGGTATGTCCTGATAATTAAGATTTTGCATAGAATCTTATAGCGTGTCTAATAATTTAACATGGGACTGTATTTCTCATGTTTCAAAGTATTAGGAAAAATAAGGAAATTTTTGTTTTAAATAGAGGCCACTCTTAAAAACTGAATATTTTTACGATGAAAAAAAAAAAAAAAACTTCATATCTCTTTAAATAAAAGATTCGCAAAGGCCACCGACGCTACTGTTCTGCTGTGTGTGCTACTTACCGTGACATTTTGGTTTCTTGCGAAAAAGCTGCGCGATTGAAAAACTTGAAATTAAGGAGGTGAGTCCAAAAAGTGTACATGGAATACTTTGAAAAAAAAATAATATTCGATAACTTTTCGTGAATGATTATTTGTTAAGGACCAACCGTAGGGCATATATCAATAATGATAAAATTGACCTTTTTTGATATACAGTGCTTCGAAAAACTAAAAGGATAATTATTAGCTATTATAAATAAGAAATATTTATAAATAAACATACATATAAAATTATAAATTATCAATTTATTAAATTTTATGAATTATTTTGATATTAAATTTTCCTTTTGAAAATTACTGTCAAAAAAACAATTTTTGTGCAGAAAATATTAAATAATTAAAAAGAAATCCTTTAATTGAAATTTAGCCGATCTTTTCATTTGTTTAAATATTTGTTATCAAAATACATAAACAATCAGATAAATAAAAAAAATACTTAACAACCATCTTATTCATTGTATCTAAAATCTCTTTCATTTACTCCCATTTTAATCCTCCTTTCCATAAAACATACTCATACAAAAAAATAAAAAAAAGTTCGGAAGTCTTTGGTACGCCAAATTCGTTTTCTGTTTTGTATGAATTAGACCGAAAATATTCTTTCTATTGATGCTGAGCTGCATAGTCTAGAAAGTAGCGATACTAAAGCTACTACAACATAATAACATGTAGTTAGGAAGTTTATTTTAATAACTGCACTAAATATAAATAGTAAATTTACTTACATCCTTGAATTGATAGACTGAAAAAATTATTAACTCCTTTAAAGATTTATAATTTTTATAAATTATAATTAGTTCACTAATCAATGAACTAATTAATCATTAATAAAATTAACATTAGTACACTGATACTGGAAATATTCATGTACATATAAGCAGGAATGTAGAAAATTCTCAGAGCCTAATATTCCCAATAACAAAGTTTTTTTTTTGGACCAAAATTTCTCCCAAATTTTTTTTCTTTTATAAAAAGAAACATGTTTGGAAAATAAACTTTATATAAGAAAAACATTCATTTGATTTTACACAATTCTTGAATAAACTAGCATATGTGTTACAAGATAATAGAAATCAATATATATTGAAATGTTAATAATTTATACAATTAAACTTAAAGTCTCACTTATTTACTAAAGGAATTCAAAGCCATAAATACACATATTGACATTTGTTTTCCGAACAAGAAAAAGTTTTTCAAAGTGACACATTTTTTAACAAATAATTTTGAAGGAATTTTTATAGACTAAAAATTAGTCCATTGTTGTCTGAATTTCCTCCAAAGTATTGTTCGCACGATCAAACATATTCTGTTCACCTCAATATAATGAATAATAAGAAATATTGAGAATCACTAGAAAAAAAAATTATACGTTGAGATCAGACAATTATTGACAACCACTTTAATTTTATTTAATCCAAAAAATTTGATTAAATTATAACATAAAAAAAATTCAACTCTTTTTACGCATATTGTATTCCAAGTTTAAATTTTTTTTAAGTAGAATTGATTATTTTTCAAAGCGAGACATCATTTCGTATCATTAAAATTTACACATATCATACACTGAAACGTGAGCTTAGCTACCACTAGAAAATTTTTTCCCAAAGAATGATGCTATTGAGCGAAGTTAAAATGTAAAAGTAATTTAAAAAAAATATTTAACAGTGTTGAAAAAAATTTAACATTACTATAAATGTTCAATTCCGTAGCCTTGTAAAAATCGTAAACCTGAAATATAAAAAAGCAAATACTAATAAAAACATAAAATAAACTTACTCACAAGAACCGTTAGGGATCAGGAGATAGAGCGTATACCTTCTAAAGAGGTGAACCGGGTTTGAATCCCAATAATGGCTGGTCGATACGAATTCCGCATCCGGCTTGCACCGACTACAGTGCTGACGTGAAATATCCTCAGTGGTAGACGGATCATGGGTTGGAGTCCCCTTGCCGTCATACAAATCGAGAGAGTTTTTCGTGGGTTTCCTCTCCATGTAACGCTAATGCGTGTTACTTCCATGGAAAGGTCCTCCACAAAGGCAAATTTCGTACACTACTTGGTACTGGAGTTCTCTCGTCTTCTGGATTGGGTTCAAAATTACAAGGCTACGGAGTTGAGCATTAGTATTCGTAAATCCAAAAATTTGGTCGGCAGTTTAACGACGGTTATAAAATAGATAAGTGTCACATTTACACTTAATGTAAAGTGACAAATTAATTTCTAATTTTACTTAAGCCTTTAATTTTTCTTTAAACGTTATTCCCCTTTTTTTATTTTAGCAATTTTTTTTAACTTTCTTGTTGACCTTTCTCATGGTCGTTGCGGTCATCGCACTTCCTGTGGGGAAAGTCAGCCAACCCCTCTATTCACGCCTTTCTTTTTCTTCCTTTAATTTTAAGGGGGCTAACTAACCAATCTCTTTCCTTTAAATTTCAAACTCTCCGCCTCTTTAAATTTTAATTGGTCGTAGTTTTTCTGGTCTACCCCAGTTAAGGAATTTTTTAAGCTTTTGGAAAAGATTCTTTTTTCTGGAGCCTTCGGGCAGGTTAACTTTTTCTTCTTCTCCGAGATGCGGACTTTGGTCCGTATCGAGGGATTTCTTTTTACATTTTTTCTTAACCTTTATCTTAAATTAAATCCATATCTATAATCAAATTCTGTAAATTTAAAATCAAAATTTTATACCTTTAATTTTTCTTTAAAATTAAAAGCCCTCTCAAATTTAAGCTTTCTTCTCATATTTATTTTAACGGTTAAATTACTCGTTCTTTTATATTTAACTTTTTGCATGACGCCTTTGGTTTCTTTAAATTCTCTTGTCACCCATTTCCTTCTAAAAGATATATTTTTCCTGTGCCATATAATGTGTTGGAATCATGTTGCTTATTTGTTACGCAATAATCAAAATAAGTAGTTTTACAAAAATAAATGTTTAGTTGAACAGAAAGTTTTGTGTGATTTTTAGCTTTACCTTTATAGCTACTATTTATCCCCTTTTCTCCTTCTGTATGTGGTGAGTACCTTTTTATTGTTATGGGCATGCATATATGTGAATTTATTAGTTTTTCTTATTGGAAACATCAGCTTACTGTATTAAATCATATGTATTGTTTGGATATAGCATGACTTTATCGTATTTATCATTAATCTTTAATTTTCTTAGTTTTCACCCCTTATTCTAAATTTGGTGATACCAATTTATCCAATTTGTTCAAACCTCACACTTTGTGACCCTTTGTACCTATTGGGTTATTGTTATCCCACAATTGCATTGTACAACCACTTTCCTTAACGATCACATTCCCCTTTAATTTAATTTAATTACCCTTTTATATATTTCGGCCTTGATTATATTTATCACGACGTTTCAATCATTTAATTATTTTTCATCATGACTATTTCCAAATATACATCCAAATTATGTAACCCATTTATCCATTTTTAATAAATTATGCATAAATAACCTTATCCTTATACGCACCAAAAATTCAAATTTAATTAAACTTTCACAAAAAGCATACTCAAAACTAATGTGGATTAGTTGGTTGATTGAAAGTGAAAGCAAAAATGCATGTTTCATTAAACGTAGTCATAAATGTGACTATTTCATGTTATTTTTCCTGAATAACGTTTTAAAATGACACTTACTCAATACGATACAAAAACGTACTTTCTGTCCATAAGTATACCTTTTTTTCAAAAGATTTGAATTTTTGACCCTAAAATATAGGAGTCTGGGATATATGATCTCCTTACTTTAGACAAGAGAGCGAATTTAGTGATAAAATCTAATTTTTTTTAATTATTGTATTTTATTATGGTTAAAACGTTTATCGAATGAGATGCATAGAATTTTAACAACATTTTAAAATATATAATTTTACGTGGTCAAACATAAAATTTGATCAAAATTGGTTGAATGGTTCCTGTGAAATCAAATTTTAAATGTACGATTTTTTTAAAATTTTATTGCTCATGAGCTAATCGACATATTTCGCCCAAATTCTGTATTTTGCCATGTAAAATTACATTCTTCAAAGTTATGTAAACAAATTTATACATTACAATTAAAAAGTGTTCGACTCCATATTAAATAGAATGATAGAAAATAACTACTGAAATTTGTTTTTTACATGTAATTATCTTTTTTTAAACGAAAATTATAATTGGGTTTAAAATTTTTTCAATTCTTTTAAAAAATTCTCGAGTTACCGCGCAAAGAAAAAAATTAACATTAAGAGGTACATTCTTTTGATTGCTCTTCCGTCCAAAGTAAGGGGACCATATATCCCAGACTGTGGCTACCACAGATATTTTGGGGGCCAAAAATCCAGAACTTTAAAAAAAAGAACAAAAAAAAAATAGAAGATATGTTCCAACAGAGAAAGTACGTTTTTGTGTTTTATTTCCAGCTCTGTTACATTTTTAGTAATCTTCTTGACTTTAACTTCCTCATCTTTAATTAAATATCAGAACAGAATATTAGAAAATAAGGTTACTTACTAGAGCTATATGTTTTTGTATGATTTTCTCGGTTGTAAATCTAATGCCTTTATCATTATCATATATAATTTTTTCGAAAATTAAGGTGGTTTACTACAACTATACATATTTTGCATAATCTTCTTGGCTTTAAATTTACTACATTTAAATAAATTTCAGAAAAGAAATGTTAGGAAATAGAGGAACTCACTAGATCTATGTGTATTTTATATGATTTTCCCGGCTCTAAATTTATTGCCTTTAATTCAATGTCAGAAACTGAAAATGGCGAATGTATATCGAGAACTGCTCGTGGAATCTTTCTTGGATCAAACAACTCCTCTTCTTCAACATTCAGAATGAAAAGCTGACGAAAGGCAACATTCAATACCCCTGGCAAAAGAAATAAAGAGCAAATAGTTCCTTCCTTAAGCACCACTATATATATATATATATACAACACTTTTTGAAAATGTTTTTACATTTTTCCACATTTATACATTAATTTACACCCATTAATTTGTAGATTTATAGTGTAAATAACTTTAACGTAAGTCTATCTCTTATTAAGTATTTTAACTAAACGCAATTGAGTGTTTTAATATTTTTAATTTTTTCAATGCATATTTTAAATTTAAATAATTTTAAACTTTTTTACCATTCCCGTTGAGTTTGATTTACTTGTTGTCGAAACTGTTTATAAAGTGAATAAATTCTTCTGATAATTATATGTTTTATTTTGATTTGTAAATGTTTTGCTTATAGTTTTTGCCTATTATAATAAGTATTTAATTTAGATCTTATGAAATGAAATTAACTTACGTTTGAAAAATGTACCCATTTTTGCTCTTTCATTGCTATTTTCTCTATTATACAGCTTCAAGCAAGGCACTAAATCAAACTCAGTATGATACTCCCATGTTTGCTCAAAGTAGTCAGATTCAGTTTCATTATCTAACCTAAATAAGAAGGGCAGATTACAAAATTATAATATTTTCCAAATATTTGGTATTAAAAAGTATATTTAAAAATATAAATAATATTAAGATTGAAACAATATTCTGAAGAGATTGATCTAGGGGTCCTAAACACGAATCTAGTGTTGTACTAGTGGTTTGATTATGAATATTTGGTAGTCCTAAAGTACACGGATTGTTTGAGTCGTTTAAGGATGTAACAGGAAATCGTCTCATTCCTGGTGGCCTCTCCCTGTTCAAGGCGTAGAAAGTGCTCTCCCTGTTTAAGAGTAAAAAAGTCATCAGTACTTCATTAAAAAAGAACAAAAATAACTTTAAACAAAATAGACAAGAAAATGGATGCATATTGTTCCTATTCGCCATGGATCGGCAAGTTGAAATTCTATTTGCGGGCCGGATAAAATCTTCCGGCGGGCCATAGTTGGCTCGCTGGCCGTAGCTCGCCCATCCTGGTCTAGGGGATATAAGACAACGACTCTTAATCTGGCGGAGTGAGAATGTGGGAGTTGATTTTCTATTTCTTTTGCTGTTGTAGAAATGTATGCGGTGAACCGAGTGCCCTCAACTGTTATTTATAAGATAAAGTCCTTCATCCGATATTCCCTTTACTTGTAAAATTAATGCATCACGCTTAGATTTAATTTAACGTACAGTGCAATATTAAATAGAACTAAATGCATATTATTTCAGAATATTTAAGCTTGGATCTGTCATAATCAATCTACTTAATTCTAATGTGGAAAGATAGTTCTTTTTGCAAGCAGTTTTAAAGCAATTATCCTTATGTTTGTGATGAATGTAACTCTTATTTTATTACACGTTTTTCTTGAAGGTAGAAGTTCTATAAAGAAAATTTATAAGTAAGTACTAAATATTCATTAATTTTTTTCAGAAATATTTTTTTACTGTCCGAAACAAATCACTAAAGATATTGCCTGTAATAACATTTTTCTGTTCACCGCACTTTAAGAAAAGCTTTCTTTTCAATGAAATTCACTGAACCTTTCGTTCTTCACCGTTTAAGGTGCCTATAGTGTTGCTCATATCGCGTTGCCTGGTGAGAACCTTGTGACCAAAGTCATGAAAGCGAGGAACATTACCCACGCCACACTGCCACAGATACCCCTTCTTAGGGTGGGCTACATTCACAAGTCACACTCGACACACAGAAGAAAACATCCATGCCCTGAAGGGGTTTCGAACCCGCACCCGTTTGATTCGCAGTCAACTTTAAAAAAAGCTACTTTGATTACAAAGTTTCAGAAAGTATACTTGCCAAAAATAAGGTATGAAACTCTCAGTTTCTATTTGACCATATTTCTCAAGCTCTCCAACTGTCATATTTGAATAGATGTGATATTTAGGCATCTATAAGAAAATCAAAAGAATAGTTAGTTTTTTTAGACATTCTCTCAGTTTTGTACAATCTCGAATATGAGATATTTTAAAATCTGTAGTAGGCTTCTCGCGAAATTCAAAAAACTTAAATTGTGATGGGAAAATTAAGAAGCTGCATGCTATTTTAAAAACTTCTGATCAAAGCATATTTCAGTTTACTATATCGCTAAAATGTGTAGCATATTACTCGCTCAGTGAAGAATTCAAAAATAATCATTGAAGCTTGAAGGAGAAGAACATCACAGGAACGTCAATGTATGCGGAGGGTTTACACTGCACACACATTTCTTTCGTTTTTGATGCCTTAACATACTTTATTACTTAAAAAATATTAAGCTAAATAAAGTTTGAAAAAGTTATACCAAATTTGAGGCAACTGTAATAAAGTCTGATGGTACCACCTATGTACCACTAGTATCATAGGACATCCCCTGGTATAGCTTTAAGAGACTTCACATTGTTTAAAATCATATTGATTTCGAAAGAGCAGTGAACATAAATAGGCGTTGCAAAACACTTTACGTCTGTTGGCGAAATTTAATTTTGCAAATGAACAATTACTGGGATCCCTACTTCCTTTCCGTAGGGATGTCCAGTCAGAGGTTATTCTAATGGGTCGTAGGGGGTCAGCTGGATTTACTCCAGACATTTAATTTTGGTTGGATCTTCTGTGGCTGATTTGCCTTCCAGATACTGCTTTGGACTTGATTTAATCCGTTCATTAACCCTCCTGGCGTCAAGCCCGTTATATTACGGGCATGGTTTCTATGCTGAAAGCGGCTTGCCCGTGTATGCACGGGTTCACGTTCTTGCTCTGGAACCGGCGATCCCGTCTTTTTCTGAACTAGAATATTTCCTTCCCCCTCAACCTCCTACTGCTCACAAATTGAGAGGCGTATAAGCTGTCATCGTAAATCACTCACTGTTGTGCTAGAATATTTCTGTTTGAATAGATGTGAATAGTTTGCGTTCTTTTTCATGTTTGAACCCCAATCAAACCAAAAGTTTACCTTTAAAAAACAGATTACATTTTTATTTTCTCCAACACTTTCGAAATATTGAATTTTTCAAAAATAAATATTTATTGCTTAATTTATTATACTAAATCTTTGAATAAATAGAATAGTTTCGTACTTTTAAATTTCAATTAATTTTCGAAAAAGCATTTTTCATTTTAGAGTAAATTGCAGGAAATTATTTCTTGTCTAAATACAAATGCAATATTTAATGAACTAATTAATGAATTTTTAATATTACTAATTTTCCATAGTATTTAACTAATTTATTTCAATTAGTTAATTTTTTTAAGTTTTATGTTGCTTACAAAAAAATTTAAAAAAATTTTATCTGGCAAATGAAGTTAACACTTTAAACACTCTCTCCTCTTTCTGTAATGTTAAATACTTTCTCGGCATTTTTCTAGAAGTCTCATCACTCAAAAAACTAGTTTTATTTGTACTTTAGTTTAATGATATTAAAGCATTTTCATGGATAGAGAAGAAATCGAAATTCTTTTCATTAGTAAATACATTTCTCATACATGTGAATATATAATTGCAGCATATTTCAGTAATGATAAATAAGTTTAATAATAAACTCAAATTTCCTTAATAAAAAATAATAAAAAAATGTACAAGCTGTTAAAACTCCAAATAACTCAGTGAGTTATAATAACCTAAATATTTTTTTCAAGTCCACAAAATAAATGTAAATATTTTATTCAACTCAAATACATTTTAAATATACATACATTTAGATATACATTTTAAAGAAAACGATTTTTTTTAAAAGTATAACTGATTATATTTAAAATATTTAAGTAATCGGTGTGAAAATTCCAGTAACTAAAATAAAATATTAAAATCATTGCACATTTTATATATTTTAATTGTTGGAACAGTTGCAAACAAGATTTTTTTTCTTTCAAACAGATGTTTTATTTTTAATTAAATTCATCATTAATTTGATTCAAAGTACAATTTTTTCTATAATATCATTCGAAATCCAAATAAAAGTGTGTGTAAACTCAAGGGTGTAAGCTCGAGTTGTGTTGTAATTATCATGTTTGTAAATATTCAGGAAATCTGGAAAGTAATGACGCTTCGGCACATTGAATATTCGATAGTCTTAAAAATCCCTTTTTTTACGATCCGGAATTGAAGGGTTGTTAATAACGAGAGTGAATACATTTTTGATTAAAAATAAAATCTTGGTAACAAATATCAAGTGCATCGAAATGACATTACTTTCAGATCTCCCTAATATTTCATGAATTTAAAAGTTGTTCAATCCAGATGGGCGGAAACAACCAACGTAAGTATTACAGTACTGACATTCGTACTAAAATATGCATCGATTGATTGTCTGAAATCTAAAGTAGATGATTACATGATGTTTTTGTTAAGTTATTAAAATAGTTTTCAGAAATTTAATTTAAAATGGGAGTACGCAAAGCGATAAACAAACTCTTATTGTGATGTAAATATAATCTAGACAATACTTATCATACTAGTGTCCAGATATCATACTAGTTATCATACTAGTGTCCAGATATCATACTAGTTATCATACTAGTGTCCAGATATCATACTAGTTATCATACTAGTGTCCAGATATCATACTAGTTATCATACTAGTGTCCAGATATCATACTAGTTAACATACTAGTGTCCATATATCATACTAGTTATCATACTAGTGTCTAGATATCATACGAGTTATCATACAGTTTCATCTAAAGGGCACGTTTTCTTTTCTATTCATGGTCAAAAGTACTGTAAAAGGTGATCTAAAAAAATGGGCGTATAGTACTAAAAGTGTATTGCAGAAGTTAGAGAAATGCAAAATGTAGAGAAGATTTGTCACTATATTTTCTGCAATTCAATTAAAGTCTAAACTTCGACTGCGAAAAAAACTTAAAATAAGAGCTTAAAGAAGCTTAAAAAATAAGAATAAAAGTAAGGTAGAATTAAAAATAAAACATAAATGAACTTAAATAAAGTACACGACAATTCTACGAACTTAACAAGTAAAGTAATCGAAGTAATGGATAAAATTTATAATTAAAGGTCACGGAAAATACAATTCAATAACACTCTGCAACAAAATATCCATTTTACTTCATCAGTAATCTTTCGATGCATTTTGTATGCAGAATTTACTTTTGGAATAAAAATTACCTCGCTACTTGAATAAAAAGTTCTAAAAATATTTGGCAACTAAAATGGAAGCCATTACGTTAATTTAATTCTTTGGAATTGTATATTTTTGAATTTATAAATAACGTTATAAACGAATTTATAAAACATAATCCAACAAATCATATGTTTCAAAAAAAGCGATAGCAAATTTTTGTGCCCAACCACAATCTCAATTTCATTCATAATCCACAACATTCATAAATATATTGCTATTTATTATAAATATAATATTTTTAAAATATTACTCTTATGAATAGTAAATCTGACTATTAAGGGATACAAGTTTTATTATTCTAAATATATTTTAACACATATAAATTAAAATCACAGATAATATAACTTAATGTTAGTTTTCTTAAGAATAATTTTCCATTAAAAAATTTTTTAAATTTAATTTTTTTAGAAAATAAAAAGTTGTTATGACCTTTAATTTATTGATATTTGACCGAAGTAATGCAGAAAATTTTACTTTCCTTATTTCAATAAATTTTTCTGCTTATGTTACATACGTTCTTTGATTTTTTACTGCTAAGCTGCACACTATAAAAAAGTAAAAAAAAAAAATTATATTTAATTTCTGTTACTTCCACGTGATTTTTTTTCTTCCAAATATATATCATTGCATGATCTATGTTGTTAAAATCATTCCTTTGAATTTAACAGCAATGGATAAAACTACAAAGAATCATATTGACTTGTAAAATAATATTCTTGCAACAATTCCTGTACTGATATTTATTCTTTGCATGTAAAATTTCATAAGGTTACGAATTTTTTTAAGCTTTATTATTGATATTACCCTATAAAATAAAATAAGAAAATTTACAATAAAAAATGCAGTTTTGCTTAACTAGTGTATATAGAAATTTATATTTTTAGTCAATTTTATAAAGTGTTATATGAACAGCTTTTACTTAAATACTTAAAAGACGAATTGAGAATAAATTATCCAAATAACTTGAAATTCAATACGAGCACTATTTAAGGAGTTTTAACGTACATTAAAAAGTTTTAAGTACGTTTTTAACAATATTCCATCTTTAGAACAGCAGCGATTAGCAAAAGTGTTTTTTTTTTTTTTTTTTTTTTTTTTTTTTTTTTTTTTTTTTTTACTTAATTTCAAAGAAAAAGAGAAATAAAACGGGAATTAAACAAATAATATCCATTAAACAGCAGTTATTTTTCTAATCGAACATTACTGAAAAAATACTCATTAATTATTTATTTATTTATTTTTTTTTTTTAAATTTAAAAATATCATTAATATACTTAAAAGATAAATGCCCTGTTACTGATTTTTCAGGTATCCATTTCCATACGGAGCTGTTGTACCCGGCCTATAAAAGTAAAGACAACCCAGAATTTATGAAACAAATGGCTCTTGAAACTATTAGCCAAATACCATCAGATGCTTTACAACTATACACAGATGGCAGCAAGAGCGACGAAGGTCATTCAGGTAGTGGGGTTTTTATTAAAACACCCACGTACACATTGAGTCTCAAAATTAGAAATTCTGAATTTTGCTCAGTTTTCAGATCTGAGCTTATTGCGATTGAAAATGGTCTAAGACATGTTGAGAATATTGCTGAGCCTGACTTTAAGCATATATGGATACTGACGGATAGCAAATCTTCAATCCAACACCTTAGCAACTGGAGGAATGTTGGAGACAGGGCTGCGGCTTCAATTTTGGGGATGCTCTTCAGGCTCTCTGCGGACTTTGGAGTACACTTCCAATGGACTCCATCACACGTTGGAATCAAAGGTAACGAGATGGCGGACTCACTGGCTAAAGATGCTTCTTTGGAACCTCTACAGCCAGATCTACTTTCCACTTTCAACGAGGTCTTTTCAGAGTGCAAAAAAATGTCCTCCGCATAGTTGGTATTTCAGAAAACGACCTGGAAGTGCCTTGCTTTTTGAGGGACCTAGAAGCCAGCAGACTTGTTTATCTCGCTTTGCAAGTGGTCACTTGAGGTGTCTCTCGTATGTTCAGGGGCAAAAGACTTTTGAACTTTGCACTAAATGTAGGACTGCTCAGGCTTCACCCGAGCATATTCTGAACTGTATCGATTTTAAGATCGACGAGGTTTTTTCAAAACCTCATCTGTTTTTAGACTTCCTGGACATTTTTGGACTTATGGAATTGGTCTAATTGGGATGGACCTCTTGGGGATTAGAAACAACAACAACAAAAGATAAATATGACTTTTTACTGGCATGTATATCAACGAAATTGTACCTTGAATTCGGAAATGAGGCGATTTAAAATGCACATGCACTTTTTAAAATAAAAAACTTAGACGGTAGCCGCAAATGTATCTGAGAAATAAAAGAAATCACAGGAAACAGGAAGGAAAAATTATCAATCACAAGAATCTATTCAGCTCCATTTCATTGAACATTCCTTTGATGTTATATTTCAACTATATCATTGTGAAAAAGCTAAGGACAAGAAAGAATGTAACATAACCAGAAAGTAATTATCTTATCGGAACGAAAGAATTGCTTGATATTTCAGAGAAAAGTGTAAGATTGTATGAAGTTCAGCAACGACTTTCAGAAAAGTGAATCACGAAGCACAATTCATCCATCAAACTGTCTTGACCCTCCTTGACCACCTAGACCGATATTCACCTCTTTAAACCACAAATTGAAGCAGAAGGGGGAAAGCATACCTTTTGTCCCACCCTCGACACTTTTGGTAGCATCTTTCTAAAATGTGTCTGCCGCTTGAAGTAAGAAACTAAGAGAGAAGAGAAACGCCAAGAGGGTTAACCATGTTCGCCTTTTAGGCGAGTTTTTATTAATAATTCTACACTGTCCAGTCATATTAATCTGACCACCACCTACTTTTGGCGTCATCGTGGAATAACCAATCACTGAAGGCAGGACAATGCAGTGAAGCGTATATAAAGTGTGTCCCAAAACTTGACAACTGTGTCTAAATGTAGAAACGCACTGATTTATCCAAAAGGACATGGTCATTGGCTTTCTGGCCAAGGGGGGAAGCATTTTCGAAACGACTAACTCTGTAAACTTTACGCGTCCCACCATAGTAAAAGAATATCATGCATAGAAAAATGGAACTATCCAAGCTCAACGACGTGGCGAATGTGGTGCACGACGGCCCATCTATGACAAAACTGAACGACGGCTGCGGTGATGCGTTCTGGCGAATTGACGTGCAAGTTGAGAAACTGATCAAGGGGCTTCTAACTGTGTCGTCTCAACGACGATTCAGTAAATATTGCTGCGTATGGACCACCGTAGCAGAAGCCTGCTTAATGCCCCACTGTTGATTGCTGTTCATAGGCGAGGAAGGCTGGAACTTGCACCCTGGCACGGCAACTGGACATCCACTGTGAGATAAAGGTGGTTGTTTTGTTGAGTCACATTTCATGCTCCACCGGACAGATGGATATCGGTGTATATAGCATGATGCTTTTTAAAGTAAGCATCCTGCAACAATTGCCGGAAAGGTCCAAGCTGGACAAAGGAGCAGTAATGTACGGGAAATGTTTACGTGGCATTCTCTGGATGCACTCATCATTGTGGAAGGCACGATGGATCAACACAAGTATAAATCTGCTCTTGCGGACTGGGTAAACCCTTACACGCAAATTGTTTTTCCTTAGGATGATAGATTTTTTTAGCGGGACGTCATACAGCTCTCAGTGTACGTGTGTGGCTCGGATAACACCAGGATCCTCTACATCGTAATTTAGCACAGCTGACCACGACACAGGATTCGGCGGGGCTCATTATCACAGTGAAAGTCTTCAAGAACTCTTTTCTTTTCTCCCAATAGTTCACTCTCCGAAAGATGGTTATTTTAACTTTTGACACATTAATGTGATTAAATTGATTTTGTCTATGGATCAAAATATAAGTTACGTTCTCTGTGTTTCTTTATTTATTTTTTAAAAAACCATGTTTTTTATTCAGTTAATTTCAAGGGAACTTACACAAGTAAGATAGAAATTAGACTTAATTATTCTTTTTTATCTAAAGAAACTATTTAAAATGCTCCAGTTTAAGTATGGGAAAATAATTAAAGTTTTAACCAACCAGAAACTGAGACATGTCTTTCCGTCTGCAATAATGAGGCTTGTCTAAACAGAACTGCTGAATATCTGCTGGCTTTTCACAATTGTCGGGATTTTCATTACAATATGTGCTCCGACGAATTCTATAATAAAAGAAATCATCACATACAAAATTGAAAGCTACAAAAATTCATGTTATATACATTAATATCGCAGATAATGACCGGGATAGCCTGGTTGTCAGAGCGCTGAACCCACGTATGTGAGAAAAGGAGTTCGAATCCAGAAGGCCGAAGACTCAACGTGTAGTAAATGGTGACTGCTGCACGTTAAATGTGTCCGGTTACAAAGTACTCCATGTTCCAATAACAAATCAATACCTCTTTGGGTATGGATCTAGGAGAGTGTTTCTTGGAATAAAATACATGTATGTTGATATCGACGGACTATATCTCTGATATCAGTTAATTTATTGAGAATACCACGACAGATCCATGAAATAAGTGTTATGGCCATTATGTTGAAGTTTGTGAGGCTTACAAGATCTCTTGATTTACCAGAGGACAATCTAGAAAGCTTTCCTTATCTTCATAGAGATAAATAAATACTTCGAAGTCCTCTTCAAAGTTTCGCAAAACACCAGGAGCTGAAATGGCTGGAGGTACTTCGGATCTTTCTTCTTTTTAGTTTGTCCAGGAGTAGTAGACAGCGAGATCTAAGGGACGGAAGTGACGTTACCATGTAAAGTCAAAGGGTGCTTATTTTTGCTAGGGCGGAAAACGAAGATATGTCGTAAACCAGAAGTTAGCTCATTTCTGCCAGCTTGCTTACTTATGCCCACCTTACTTTTAGTTTCAGTTTCTGTTTTTAATTTAGTTTCGTTTTTTTAAATATTATTTTCATTTATTACTTTTTGAGGGTGGCAACATTTATTAATATTGTTTTACTTGTTTAGGGTGGTAATACTTATTTGGTTTGTTATTTGGGAAAAATGGTAATTATGAAGTAATGCCATCATTTTTAAATAAATAAGGCGGTTATCATGCACATGCTTTTACTCTAGTGGTTCCATCTATGTGGGAATGTTAGAAATAAAATAACTTTAAATCTATTTTATTATTTAATATAAATGTAATTAAGGCAGAGGATCGAACTCACACCAATCAAAAAGCATTCGTGCGTCAGTAGTTGGATATCATATCCATGACCTATGAATCCTTGGTTACATATATGTAAATAAGTTAAACCTTTGTATTCTGAACACGTATATGAAAGGAAAGGATTTGATATTGATATCATCTTTTAGTTTCATCGATATGTTTTCTCTTAATCCTTGACAGTTATTAAATAATTATTTCTCCCCCTCATGATATTAGTATTTCGTTTTCCGGGTGGCAATGGTAGTTATCATGCAATGCATGTTTAGTTACTTTGATGTCACTACCTAGTGTAAATGTAAGAACTAGAATAAATTGATAGCTATAAAACTAGTTTATATTTCATATAAATATATTTAATAGAGATAGTTTTAATATTATTATTAATATTATTTAATAATAATAATATATTTAATAATAATAATATATTTAATAATAATAATATATTTAAATAAATTAATGAAATGAGTAAAAATTAAGTTAATTAAATTTATATTTAATATTAATTTGCATTATTATGAAATGAAAAAGATGTCGTGTATATTCAAATGAATTAATAAAAGATTTAAGAAAGTATCAAGTATTAAAAAAGTCTAATATTTATAAAAACAAAAGTAATTGATTTCATATAGTTAATTAATATAAATTAAGGATTTTTATGCTTTCAACATTGTATATTATTTAAAAATAATAATAAATGATTCTTAAAGTATATCTATATAATTTTTGAATGAGTATAAAATAAATATTAATAATGAGTAAGTAAAAATTAATATTAATTAATTTTGTAATTATTCTTTCCAAAATTAAATAAATTAAATTAAATGAAAGCTTCTTTATTAAAAATTTAGACTTATGAATATTTACGAAACATTAATTTATTTTTGTTTATAATAAAAAAAATTTTAATGCAAAAAAGGAATAAATAATTATAATACTTCTACAGCATTCATTCATAATATTATTTAAATATATTCAAAAATTTATTCCTCTTTTAAAGTTATTAGCGCTATCAACTATAATAAATTAATTATTATATTAAAATATAAATGTACTTGATTTTAATCATATGAATAGAAAAACTATTTGAATTAATTTTATTTTCTGTTTGAAAATAAATAACTACATGTTTACATTATGTTATCAGTTATATATTAATTAATTTTTTAAAAAAAATTTCAAATTAATTACTTTAATTCGAAGAAGCACATAATAGGAATTTTTTCGCTATAAATACCTCATTTCATTATTTGATAATAATGATATTAACTTACTTTATCTTCAAATTCGAAGTTGAATTCAAAGGTATCTATAGACATTTACGGATACATACTGATTAAGAAAAGTGGGGAGAGCTAGGATCAAGATTTATATTGTTAGGTGACGTATGGGTATTGAATTCCGTTCTCTTCACAGAAGTGGTTTGAAGTCAAGAATACCATATTTTCTGATTAGTTGAGGTATTTTCTGACGTTGCTGTTTTTTGACAGCGATAGGATAGTGTAGATTTTTCTTATCATTCGTTCATTCATATCTCACTTCTCGAATTCTTTATTTCGTAAGTTATGTTGTTGTTGTTGCTTATCCTCTCTGTCTGACGGAGTCAGACAAGATCCACGAGTTCGTTGACTGAAAGGAAGTCTAAGACTAGGAGAGGATTGCTCAAGAGATCCTCCTTAGAGAATCCCATGTAATCCAAGAGGTACTCAGGAGAAGCCTGATAAATTTGGCACTTGATACAGGTGACGAAGGTTTTCCCGCCCTCGTTGAAAGTGAGGCACTTGATGTGACCGCTAGCAAGCCTTGATAGAACAGTCCGGGTACGTCTGTCACACGGGAGGTCAAGGGACAAACCCGGTCCCTTGTACCAGTTATGGGTTGGGGTGTTTTCCACTCCTCCGAGATTTTTGATTTTTCCAGATTTTGTAAGTTATAAACTTCTGTTCCATACTTAATTATACATTGTTTTCAGAATTATGCATGTACATCTAAGTCAATTGATAGACTATTTTTTACTTAGGAGATATTATTTGTACAGAGTGAAGAAAACATATATTTCAGATTCCAGCGGCCATTTCTTAATTATTGTAATATATTTACTAGTTTTTCGAATACATTTTTACAATCACTTCTTGTCAAATTTGTCGATAAACAAAGAAGTTATGTCGTTCGCAATAGCAGAGTTAAGAATAAAATTGTAAGTTCTAAAAAGGGGATTGTTATAATACGGTTGTAAAATATAAATTCGAATAAAATTGATGTAAGGGTTTTATATTTTGTGATGATTATTTGAAAAAGTGTACACATTAGATGTGGTGCACTTGCGTGAAATGATAGCAAGGCTATGGGGTGAAAAATAAAAATGAATATTATATGACTAGGAGATTTTACTTTTACTTAGGAGATGTATAATCATTTTTATATGCCTAGGTCAAATAATTTTCACACAAGACACCCCCTTTCAGAAGATGAATGACTGTAAGTTTTGATATCAAGTCAGTGGTTTTGTTTGGTGTTTATTTTTCATCGCAGTTCAGTTTTCGTATCTAGCCTTTATGTTATCTACAATAGCATAAACTTTTTTTTACCTAATACGTTCTATTTTAAAGAAACATGTTTTTATATCGTCACATTTTATTTCCTTAGTTTATATTTCATTAAATTAAATCATTTGTTGGATTGAAGTTTCAAAGAATTTAATTAATAGTCTTACAAGTTTACTATACTGAAGAATCTATTTTTTAGAAAAGTCGTTTTGTGAATTTTGTAATTATTTTGTGAAAATTATCCTAAAAAAATGTTTCAAAGATATAAAAATAAAGGTTTTCATTCTTTTGTTCAACGTTTGTTTCGGAAATATAGATATAAAATTGATTTAAATTTTAATTAAAATATAAATTAGTTTTTAATAAAAAAATATTCACAGGAAAAAATACCTCACTTGACCAGATAACAATTTCATACAGTAACTATTGGCCCAGTTGATTTGTCCTTGAACTGATTCGATTCAGCTTTAAAAAAAACATTTGAAAACAATAATGCTATATAGCATTATTGCTTTCCAATGCAATTTTTTTTAGCTTTATTTTTACGCTCAGCAGAAGCATGTAAGCTTCTGCTTATTTACCCATCTTACCAAACGATAGGTATAATAAGTATATAGGTCCGTAAAATATATATAAGTATAATTATACTTACGGATTCAAATTGCAGAAGGTTAGGGCAGGTTTTACAAATTTTGGTGATTCATTGGTATCGATGTTTACAACTGTCGGATGAGTATAAAATCGCACCATGAATTCAGATACTTGATAGGAGAATCCTGTAACGCACAGTATAAAGCCTATACATTTTAGTACAGCAATTAGGTTTTTTCCTCCTTCCCTTACTCTGTTGTTTCTCATTGTTATCTCAATACCTTTTGACATCATTGTAAAACTCTGAAATAATTAAATGAGCATTAAAATGTTGCATAAAAGAAACAATTTAATTAAGCTGAAATTCTTTTAATCAGCGAAATAATCAGCAGTTGCTATGAAAGGCAATCGAATAGTTGAATTAGAATAGTAATCAAATTAGGAAATGAATCCGTAAAAAACGGAACTCCCTGGAAAACTTTTGATTTAATAGTCGGATTTTCACGTTCTAGGACTCAATCTTCATAGCTCGAGAGGAAGACCTCGAATATGTTAATTAATAAGTGCAGATGATATATTAAATTACGAAATCAGTGATTAAAACGTACTTTCTCTGAATAAACAAATTTTTTTTTCAACTGATTTGTTTTTATGACCCCCAAAATGTGGGTAGTGGCCGCAATCTGGGAATTATGGTTCGGTCAGAAGAACGGTCCAAAGTTTTGACCCCTTAATGTAAATTTTACTTTTTGCGTATTTCGGCTGTATCTTGCAAACTTTTTAAGCGAATTTTTAAATTTTGCTCTCAATTATTGAATTTGCTTGCTCAAAAGATATTCCATGCAAAAAATAACCTTTATTAAATATTTCGTTTTTTTTTATTATTTTAATTAAAAATAGTAGAAATTTTTTTAAACTGTTAGGTATACAATTTTTTACATAATTTTAAGGAATATAATTTTATAATACAAAATACAAAATTTGAGCAAAATTGGTGGAATAGTTACTGAGAAATCAATTTTTAGAAATCTGAATTATTTGAGATTCTATTTCTTATGAATTATTTAATCAATTTTACTCACATTTTGTATTTTGAAATATAAATTTATTTTCATTAAATTGATGTAAATGAACTTGTGTAGCTTAGAATTCAAAATATTTCCAACCTTTATTAAATAAAATAATAAAAAATAATAAATATTTTTTGAAAATATTTATTTGAATAGATTTATTTTTAGACAAACGAAATTTAAAAGTGTTTGCAAGACTTTTTCAATTCGCATAAAAAGTTCTCGGCATATGGCGAAAGACGCAAAAAGTAAAAGTAAGATATGCTTATTCAGATCTGATTTCGTAACTTAAAATATCGTAACTTAAAATATTAATTAGCATATTTGAGATCACCTCCTCGAGCCCTTAAGATAGAGTCCTAGCACGTGAAGATCCGATCATTAGATCAAAAGTCATTCAGGGTGGCCCATTTTTTAAAGCACTATACATTACAATTACGATGATGTCGCAACAGTTAATACTTTCCTGAAATTTACTAAAAAGTTTTATTGAGATTAGGTCGGAATAGGAAATGGGTCAGTCGAGAATAAGTCAGATTATCCTCAGGAAGTGTCAGTTAACGTTAAGAATCAACAAACATTATTCAAACGTTAAGAATTTGAGTTGGACTTTTAACGTTTCGTTTACAGACTCCGCAGCTCTAATCAACGCTACGAAGTCATGAACAAAACTGAAAGACATTTGCATACACAATAAATAAAATTAAATGTTTCCATTGGGCGAGACGGTCTGATTAGCAGGGCGCTGGACTCACGAGTTCGAATCCAGATGGCTGAAGACTCCTCGTGTATTAAATGGTGACTAGTGCACGTTAAATAAGTTGGGTCACATAGTCCTCCATGTTTCCATAACAAATTATACCTCTGGGGGTACTGAATTGGAGATTGATCGTTCTCTGGTTCACGTCAAAATTACGATTTGTGGATGAGTAAATGGTTCTATAAATGGGTTCGCCCTATAAACGGGTATGACGTACGGATGTGTCAAAAGGAGAATTCTTGACCATAAATGGTTAAACTGAAAAATCAAAACAATCGCATCTTTTGCCTTAATTTCCTCCGACAACAGCAACAAATGTTTCAATTTTCTTATTTATTGCCCTAGATGATGACTTTTCCTAATTATATTTTTATTTTATATCCGTCGTAGAGCAGCCGACCAAATTTTGGGTTTACGACAACTAATGTTCCGTAGCATTGTAATTTTGAACCAATCCAGAGGAAACTCCTGGATCAGTCCCCAAGTAGTTATTGATTTGTTATGGGAGCATGAAGGACTTTGCGACTCGACGGATTTAACGTGCATCAGTCACCATTTACTACACGGGGAGTCTTCGGCTGGCCTGGGATCGAACTCTTGGACATGGGCCCAGTGCCCTATCAACCGGACTCTCCCAGCCCTACCTAATTAGATTGAGCATAACGTATTTTAGAAGTTTATCACGTGTAAATAAAAATAAACTGTCTTCAGTAGCGTTTTGCATTATACTGCTAGCGGAAGGCCATATCATGAAAGCAAAAATTGTAGCGTGAGTCTTCGGCCTGCCTGGGATCGAACTCTTGGACATGGGCCCAGTGCCCTACCAACCGGACTCTCCCAGCCCTACCTAATTAGATTGAGCATAACGTATTTTAGAAGTTTATCACGTGTAAATAAAAATAAACTGTCTTCAGTAGCGTTTTGCATGATACTGCTGGCGGAAGGCCATATCATGAAAGCAAAAATTGTAGCGTGAGTCTTCGGCCTGCCTGGGATCGAACTCTTGGACATGGGCCCAGTGCCCTACCAACCGGACTCTCCCAGCCCTACCTAATTAGATTGAGCATAACGTATTTTAGAAGTTTATCACGTGTAAATAAAAATAAACTGTCTTCAGTAGCGTTTTGCATTATACTGCTAGCGGAAGGCCATATCATGAAAGCAAAAATTGTAGCGTGAGTCTTCGGCCTGCCTGGGATCGAACTCTTGGACATGGGCCCAGTGCCCTACCAACCGGACTCTCCCAGCCCTACCTAATTAGATTGAGCATAACGTATTTTAGAAGTTTATCACGTGTAAATAAAAATAAACTGTCTTCAGTAGCGTTTTGCATTATACTGCTAGCGGAAGGCCATATCATGAAAGCAAAAATTGTAGCGTGAGTCTTCGGCCTGCCTGGGATCGAACTCTTGGACATGGGCCCAGTGCCCTACCAACCGGACTCTCCCAGCCCTACCTAATTAGATTGAGCATAACGTATTTTAGAAGTTCATCACGTGTAAATAAAAATAAACTGTCTTCAGTAGCGTTTTGCATGATACTGCTGGCGGAAGGCCATATCATGAAAGCAAAAATTTATTACATGAGCAATTTTCTCCGAAACTTATCATTTTCGGTTATAGGGCTTAGTAGTACATGTTTTTAACACCCAACTATTAACACAAACAACATGTTTTATTAAGATTGGAATTCAAATTCAGTGACAGAGCACCATGCCACATGCCATTCACTTTGATCACTGAGTCAGTAAAAAATAATTTTAGCCATTACTAAATAAATCTACAGTTTTATTTGGTAATGGTTAATGCTAAACCTTTACGAAAAATGATTTTTCAAACATCTATCCTGAACAAGCTAATTAAAATTCTAAACAAATTTTCGGAAGGGGGCTGAAATTGCGTCTTGTAGTCAATGTCCAATTTTAAGAAACCTAGCACGGTATTGGAGATACAAAAGATTCAACATAGCGTTCCGACTGCATAAATACTGAGTAAACAAACAAAAAAGGAGAAATTTAAACAGTTAATTACATGTATGTTATTATCAAACTACAATAAAATTTCCATAGATTTCAAAGTTTTTATCATATCTTTACTGAAACAAAAGAACTTGACTTGCCTAAGTAAACAAAATTATTTGCATTGCTGAAGTCAATAAATAAGTAAATATGGACGAATTCTAAGCATTATGTGACAACATATTTTGTGATGTTTTAAAATAAAAATATTAAATTTTAAACTAAAATAGGAAATAAAACTATTTGCACTACGGTAAAACACATTATGTCAAATTCAAAAATAAGTAAATGAATAAATGCTTAAATATTAGTTATTGGGTACTTGCATTTCAAGAAGAGGATAACAGATACCCACACACGTGGACTTACAGGTATAGGACAAAATAATAGGAACACCTGTGAAAGAATGGAGTCGTTCTCGACCGTCCAATAAGCGGCGGGCACGTGTCGCAAGAATGTGCCACCTAGTTGTGATGAAAGGCAAGGTATCTGTCTAGCATTTGGCAGTGTGTGATTTGCATGAGAAAAATCTGTTTCTAGTAAAACGAGATTACGTCCGACCTCTCTGACCTTAAAAGAGGCATGATAATCGGAGCTCGCCTGGTTGGAGCGTCCGTGTCCAGAACAGCGAACCTTGTCGGTGTTTCAAGGACCACTGTATCAAGGACTCTGCAGGCATACACAAAGTTGGGTAAGGTGTCTTCGGCGAGGCACAACAGCGGCAGGAAGTCGAAGTTGTCAGACCGTGATAGACGGATGTTGAAGAGGATAGTCGCTTGAAAACGCAAGACTACACTGCCGGTGATAACATCCGAGATTATCCACCTTCAGAACCCTGTATCCATGAAAACTACTCAACGGGAGTTGCATGCTGCTAACATTCATGGCAGAGTAGCTATTCCAAAACAGTTAGTTTCAGCGCGGAATGCTTTGAAGAGACTACAGTGGTGCCAAGACCACCTAAAATGAACACAACTGCAATGGGAACAAGTCATCTGGTCTGATGAATCCTCTTTTACACTATTCCAGACCACCAGACGTGTGTTCGTGTGGCGAACGCCGGCAGAAGCATCTCATGTTGATTGCCTGGTTCCAACCGTGAATCATGGAGGTGGTTCTGTAACGGTGTGGGGTGCCCGTGGATATATCTGCCCGTGGATTGGGGCCTCTCGTTGTCTTGAGGGGAGTGGTCAAAGGGGACCATTACCGAAGCGTTCTTGCAGATCATCTTCACCCTATGCTTCATACTCTCTTTCCGGGAGAACGTCCCGTGTTCCAAGATGACAGCGCCCCTGTTCACACGTCTCACTGTGTTTAAACAAGGTTAAATGAGCATAATGATGAAGTGGATCATCTAACGTGGTGTCCTCAGTCCCCTGATCTCATTATCATTGAGTCTTTGTGGTGTTTTTTGGAAAAAAAAGTCTGTGCTCGGTTTCCTCCTCCACGCACACTCTCTTAACTCGAGACAGCCCTGCAAGAGGAATGGCTGCAAATTTCAATGAACTTTCTTCAAGACCTTTATTTGTCAATCCCACGTTCAATGCAAGCTGTCATTCAGGCAAAATGTGGCCCAACTCCTTATTAATAAAATATTTTCATTTTTTCACAGGTGTTCCTACTATTTTGTCCTATACCGGTATCAAGAAAAGCTTAGTAAAAAAATATTTTACCGCATGATCTGCAGATAAATTGTAAATTTTTTCATTTTATTACATATCAATAGTGTTGCTTCTGCGACTGGAGTTAACAATAGAAATGAAAATATGGTAAAACATGGTTAGCAGTTTCTTTTATGGGAAAAATAACAATATTCTTATACGGCATAACTTTTTACGTTGGCAGGCTTAAATTTATTTGAATGTGCAGACTATAAGATTGATATGCAAAAGCAAATATTTATTATACGCATATTGTGCTATACTTAATGAAATTTAAATTGGATATCAACATTAACTTTCTTCAAGATTAAGAAAGAATATAAGTATAAAACTAATTAAATAAAAATCTTTTTCTTTTTTTATACTGAAGTTATGAAATTCCTTTTCTGAAAATTTCAAAATTTTGCTTAAATTACCTAAAGCTATTTCTTGGATTCCAGAGAATTTTGCCACAATTTGTATTTTACGAATTTTTCTATAATTTGAAAAAAAAATCGGCAGTGTCGGATAGGTTTTTAATCAGAAAAAAAAAGAAAAACTGTAATTACCAAATTTCGTTAAATGGGTAGTTAAGCATTGTTATTTTAGGGTACAAAATTGTGACGACATTATATCGAAACTGTAGTGGTCGAACATTAAATGAGAAAAAATAAATAAACAACATGCCAAAAATAATTATAATTCATAACAGGTATTTTATTTTCATGATTTTAATTTTGCTTTATAAAAATTGTTAAGCAAAGGCTGATGGATTTAACCTGAAAAATAATGGTAGTTATTACAACACACTTGCTTAGAACAGATTCGAGGAAAAGAGAATGACCTGAGAAAAAAAGTAACTAATTTTGAAAATCGAAATTATTAAGAGCTAAAGATTTGCATTATAGTATATTAAGGCTTTACGCTCAAACGCACTATAGGACGGAAAAGAAAAACTAAAAATAAATTTGAAGTAAGGAAAAAAATTGTACTTAATGTTTTTGACACAGCAACGATAATATAAACTTAAAATTTAAAACATATTAAACCTGAATCATTGTAATAGGATTAATATATAAAAAAAATGAAATAAAATATTTTTGAAAATACCTCTAATAAAAAGATGTTCTTCGTTACTTTTGTCACTGATTCTTCTCCGTTGCGGTTTCCAAATTTCAAAACATTCTACTGTGGCAAACACATTCTCTCACTGCTCAAAATATTTTCCCCAAAATTTATTCATTGCATATCATTTAACCAACACATTGCTTCAAAAAACTATAGTATTACTTCATCAAACGGTAAAAAAAATTAAATATTGAAGTCTACATGAAAAGACATTAGAAGATGCAAAAAGTTGAATTAACTAAAAACTATTCATGTATGTTTAAATTCCCATTAGTAATCCTGATAAAGAATTCTCTCCAGAAGAAAAAATAAAGTTGAAAAAGTAGAATTCGATCACGTAAATTAATCACCTTAAGTAAATTATCCCTTAGGCAATAACATATTTCATACAAGGGATAAGTACTTCAGTGCTGGCACCCCGTTAAATTATTTTAGTTCCAGTATTACTCGATCACCGTTCGTAAACCTTTAATGACATCAAAAGTATTCATTAATATAAGATTAAAAAAATACAAGTAAATATGAGTGCACGTAATTTCTCGTGACCTACCTACTCATTTAATTACCCCTGGGAGAGTGGCATCAGGCGGTAATTGCACCATTGGATTACCGCTTAATATTATTCACACGTTTTTCTACGCATTGTAAATGTTCTGACATCAGTTGGCATGAAGTTCAGGGCTTAACATTTGATGTTTTGTTAAAAATGACAGCTTAAGACAATATTTGTCTTATTTTTTGAGACATTAACTTCGCGATAACTGATTCCGAATTATATAAGATTTTTTACTTAAGTGGATATTCAAAAAGTTTATTAATTTACGTTCGTAAATTGACGTTTCAGTCACTATCACGTAATCCATTTAGCTTAAAAATTGTACTTTCTTAAACAAAAATAAAACTTATTTACTCATTTTCGTATTTTAACTTCTTGGTAACTAATAAATATTCATACAAGATTTGGGTGTAAAAAATAAATGTTCGTAAAAAAATTATAAGTTTCATTTTATTTTCTCATATTTAACTTCTCAGTGACTGATTAGCAATCATGCAAGACTTTGAGCTTAAAAAGAGAAACATCTTACACATGATCAGACATATATTCAATTTATTTGAATTATTTATTATAGCATATTAGTTTTACGCAATTTAATTATATATTCATAATCAAAATTTCTAAAATTTATTGTATTGAATACTAGTCTCACCACTTCTCTGATGCATAATACGTGGTAGGAAGAAGGGGATCGCTCTCCTGACACAACTATTCGGACCAGATTGTGGCTACAACTCCTATTTTGAGGGTCAGGAATCCAGATCTGCCCAAAAAAAGCTATGCTTATTCAGAAAAGGTAAATTTTTGTGTCTTATTTCGTAACTTGTTCGTAACTTCACTTGCATTCAGTAATTAACATATTTGAAATCACTCTCTCTATCGAAAAAAACTGAATCTTAGCGCATGAAAATCCGAACATTTATTCAAAAGTTATTCTTCGTGCTCCGTTCTTCTTTTATTATTATTTTGCACTCTGTTCACATTTACTAAGAACACAAAAGTTTTCACACCTTGCATGTGGAAGTCCAATTGGAACACATTAAAGTAGAATCTGACACTAATCCACTGTAACCACAGCAAAAAAATTTTTGGATGCCCAGGAAAAAAAGTTCGCTCTGCATATTTTTTATTTTATTTTTTTCTTTTAGAAAATGACATTTTGGTACTTAATCACCTAGATTTCATCTTCAAATGGAAATGCTATAAAATTTTATTTTTCAATCAAATTTATTGGACAAATGTACTTAATTGTAACCTACTGTGTTTTAGCTTAGGTCAAGAAAATCTGAATTGACTTTACCACAGATAGTAGGGGTGAGGAAAATGTTAAAAAATTTACCTGAAAATCATAATCAAGATGGCAATTATGGAAAAATAGGTGACATACATATGCCAAATAGTCAAATAGTTAAGGCAAAAGAGCGGTCGAAAGTTTGAACTGCTCTATGTTAATTTTTTGTGTACCACGCAATCTTGAAGACGCATTTATGATATTTTATTTCTCACGAACTAATCGACCTATTTTCTTTAATTTATTTTTTTTGTTTCAGTTAAAATTACGTTGATTTTATTGGAGCAAGCATTTGTATATTTTTAAAATAATTATTTTTCAACTATTCGTAAATCAAGATGCAAGAAAAAAATAATGAGTTGAGAAAATAATCTTTTGCTTTTAATTTTTTACAAATGTGTGGTAAAAGTTTTAATTTTTAAAATAAAACGGGAAAATTAACATCAAATACAAAAATTAATACAAAAATACAAAATACAAAAACTGAGTGAAATCATTCGAATAGTTCATGAGAAATCAAATTTTAAAAATACGACTTTTTTGAAATTTGATTTTTCGATCATTAGATCAAAAGTTGTTCAGGGTGGTTCCCGTTTTATTAATTTGCACACTGTACAATAAGAACTATAAAAGGCCGGGGGAACTTATTAACTTAAAAGGAGAAAAAAATTGTAATGAGTACCTAAAGAATAGGTACTTTGAGATTATATTAGTATTGAGATTTTACTTTTGTTGGGTATTTTAACATATTTGCTGAGTAATTCTTACAGAGCTTACGTCAAGATAGCTCTATTGCAAGTAAGCTGCAAGAAAAACAATGGAGTCATACTTACGGACTATACATCATACAACCGAACGTTGTACTTCTCAAGAAAGATTTTTCCAAGTAGTAGTGAAAGGGGAATCAGAGTAGTGAAAAGAGGAGTCCTGTTATGAAATAAAAACTGATAGTAAATTTGTATTGAAAGCTGACAAAATCTTTGAGTCTTATCGCTATCATCCATCAAAACCTCCACGAGGTTTTTTCTTCTTCACGGTTCATAAGTAGTCTGCTCTCATCCCATCCATCACCTCCTCTTCAACACGGCATTTTTCTTCTTCACGGTTCATAAGTAGTCTGCTTTCATCCATCTCCTCCTCCTCCACACAGTTTTTTCCTCTTCACGGATCATAAGTAGTCTGCTCTCATCCCATCCATCATCTCCTCTTCAACACCGGCATTTTTCTTCTTCACGGTTCATAAGTAGTCTGCTTTCATCCATCTTCTCCTCCACACAGTTTTTTCTTCTTCACGGTTCATAAGTAGTCTGCTCTCATCCCATCCATCACCTCCTCTTCAACACGGCATTTTTCTTCTTCACGGTTCATAAGTAGTCTGCTTTCATCCATCTCCTCCTCCTCCACACAGTTTTTTCCTCTTCACGGATCATAAGTAGTCTGCTCTCATCCCATCCATCATCTCCTCTTCAACACCGGCATTTTTCTTCTTCACGGTTCATAAGTAGTCTGCTTTCATCCATCTTCTCCTCCACACAGTTTTTTCTTCTTCACGGTTCATAAGTAGTCTGCTCTCATCCCATCCATCACCTCCTCTTCAACACGGCATTTTTCTTCTTCACGGTTCATAAGTAGTCTGCTTTCATCCATCTCCTCCTCCTCCACACAGTTTTTTCCTCTTCACGGATCATAAGTAGTCTGCTCTCATCCCATCCATCATCTCCTCTTCAACACCGGCATTTTTCTTCTTCACGGTTCATAAGTAGTCTGCTTTCATCCATCTTCTCCTCCACACAGTTTTTTCTTCTTCACGGTTCATAAGTAGTCTGCTCTCATCCCATCCATCAGCTCCTCTTCAACACGGCATTTTTCTTCTTCACGGTTCATAAGTAGTCTGCTTTCATCCATCTCCTCCTCCTCCACACAGTTTTTTCCTCTTCACGGATCATAAGTAGTCTGCTCTCATCCCATCCATCACCTCCTCTTCAACACGGCATTTTTTTTCTTCACGGTTCATAAGTAGTCTGCTCTCATCCCATCCATCACCTCCCCTTCAACACGGCATTTTTCTTCTTCACGGTTCATAAGTAGTCTGCTTTCATCCATCATCTCCTCCTACACACGGTTTTTTCCCTCTTCACGGTTCATAAGTAGTCTGATCTCATTCATGACCTCCTACTCCACACGTTTTTTTTTCTCTTAACAGTTCATTAGTAGTTTGGGCAGACTATTTAAAAAGTTAACCAGTTGTGCGCTTGAACCCAGATTTTATTTTAAAAGTAATTGAGAGGAATTTATCACATGTATTTGAGAAGTGAAACTGTGGTGGTTTACGAGTAAATAAGACAATTCATAGACCTATTCATAAATTTGACAAATGTTTAGACTCATATTTCTTATTTTTATTAGATATCGTATTAAATGGCTCTCTCTTAAACTGGTCTACCTTCATAGTTGTCTGATCGAACTACCTATTAAAAACTGTGGGGAAATGTGCTTTAAAACTTTTGAAGATTTTTTAAAAATAATTTATTGTAATATTTTTTTCTTCTTCGCTTCTAAAAACTCTTCATATTTTTTTCCCGTGTTCCCTCTATTTTAACGTAATTTATGAGTTTTATGCATTTGCTGCTTATGCGCTGTAAATAAGACTTATTATTTCTTTTCGTAATTTTCTTCCTTAATCTATCAATTCTTTTATCTAATCTTGGTTAACCTCTTTATACTTTTCATTAGTTTCTAATCTGCACTGTAATCAGCGTAAGGATTTCAAAAAAGGAGATCCTGACATGGTGTTAAGAAATTACAATGGACTAAACATTTTACAATTAGTAACTGTTAGGCTGATTTTTATAATTAATAAATATCATAACACATTTTTGCTGGCAATGAGAGCATCAAAAAATAAATAAAAATGACAACGCTGTTCTATCTTTGTCATAATGTTACAACATAATTTTTATTAACACTAAATATAAAACATAACTCTAAATAATAAATGTTCAAGAAAAACCTCACTAAAATAAATGAAACTAGCCTGTATGCAAGCAAGTAATAAAACAAAACATGCTCACTTAAAAAATTTGAAAATGATACCGTTTTAAATTGAGAATTAAATATAGTGAAAAATTAATACAGTTAGTTTTATTACTATACACTTAATCTTTATTTTAATGAGATGAAAAATAAATTGAATTTTATTTTAATCTAATAGTCACCGAGAAAGGCAACAAATAATAATAAATAAAAAATGGAGTGATTTTTAAAAAGTGACTTTAAAAAATGGTGTGAACTTTATTTGTGTCGGTATTTTCTTGGTGCATGATTTTGTATTTTTGTTTAGTGTTGACTTATTGATTCCTTTTTTCCCCAGTGTGATGAACGGGTATGCAGTTGGTATAGTATTAAATCATTATTCAAAAATAGCTACTGTCTATTAGAGAGATTTATAATAACTTGAAATCGCTCATAAATTTAAAAGTTTGCATACTTTATTTTAGGATTTGTTGCTTCTGTTCATTACACAAAAGTCTGATTATTGTTTACATAAATGAGTTTAATACTAAATTAAATATTACTTAATTCAGCATTCTTACTACTTACTAAGCATTCTTTTTTGTTGTTGAAATTGTCTAAATATTTTTAGCTGTCAATAAATCCATTGAAAAAAAGAAAAGGAATTAATTTACCCTTACCTGAAACTGTGTATAAGTGGAATATGAATTATACATTTGCAATGTTTAAAAACACTTTATTGAAATCAATATATTATAATTTACTATGCTATAATTTTTTTTATTCAATAAATAGTTAATGATAGATAGAATATCATATGTTAAAACAGCTTGAAAGTCAACAATGGATTTATTGCCTTTAAGACAGCACGAATGAAGAATTAACACGCACTTCTCAAATGAAGACGTCTTTTAAAATTATATTCGTCATATTCACACAATTCAATATTCATTCAGATTTCTTCCTAATAACAATTCCATTTACTGCATTGACTGGCATAATTTCTTTTCTCAGTTTTCCATCTAAGAATGCTTTCTCTAATGCCATTAAAGGCGATTCAAAGACTAAACCTAGCATAAAAGCTGTCAAGAAACTGAGGATCATGTTGTTGAAAAATATGAAGATCTGGAAAGCAGAAAAATTAGAATTGTTAAATATGGTATTAAAGAAAAAATTATAGAAAGAATTCTCTACTAACTATAGATAAACAGTCATTTTTTCAACGGCAAATGTTTTGTAAGATTTTACAAGGCTAAACTGTTGGCACGGTTTAAAAGATCATGCTTGAAGCATTTAGAAGTGGGATCCTTTATTACTCATACAAAATTTTCATCGTCCAAAATAAGTGTAAGAAGTTTAAAGCTTTTCTTTTTCAATACTGCTACGGTTAAAAAAAGCATTCTAATATAAAATTTGCAATCCTATAGAACAGTGATCCCTAACCTTTTTGTTGCCGCGGACCTGTCAACGTTTTATCGCTGATAGTTTTACCACTGCCTGCTGAGGGGAGGGGCAGAAGTTAGTTGTTTGCACTTTAAATGGTTCTGATTTAATAATTTTGATTTAATTGTATTTAAATATGTCATCAAAAAATATATATAGTTACAAGCGCAGTGTTAGTACGGTTTTAGATGTCGTCTTCTCTGTTCTCAATTAACCTCTCATCTATAAAAATTACTACCATTACCTACTATTGTTGTAATTTTATAAATGTGCATTTTGCAACAGAATTTTCCAGTAGGCCTCATTTATTGTCCGATTTTAGTTGCCCACAGGCAATAAAGTGGTGTAAGTTGGTAAGTACTTCATATTCAACATAAAACAAACAAGAACTTGTTTTTACATTTTGATAAAATGTTATAAAAAAAATTCTATTCGTCTCACAAGTTTATGCTACTTAGGTACTTTATTTGATATATTTTTTTTAAAGATTTTGTTTATTTAACAGTCTTTTTTGTACAAGATCTTACCATAGTCCGATGTCCTAACAGCATTGACTGCCTTATGGAACCGGTATAAATGCGTACAAGACCATAATGAACTAGGTACACCAAGTAACTCAATCTTGCGAATGGTACGAAGCCTTCCCAACTCAGAATACCATTGATGATTCCTGAAGAATAAAAGTAAAAACTATTATTACTCTATTTTGACCTAGCTTTCTTATAAAAAGACTGTTCCATGCTTCGAAAAGACGTTAAAAGTACTATCACGAAATATTCATAATCAGAGTTTATTATGTACAGATCAGGCAGTTCATTTAATATAATAACTGAAGTTAACCCACTGTGTAATTTCGAAGCTAAGGTGGTGGAAAAGATGTTAGATCTTCCTGAAAGTTCTGAGCCCGGAAGTGTGCTCCTTTTTCAGTAGTGCAAAAGGTTCTTTTATAAGAGACAGTGGTAGGGTATTTAACCTTTAAAACCCAATGCTAATATTCTATTTAACTTTCCGTTAGACGCGCGCACCTCACAGGTGCATCCCTACTGCACTTCCACCTCCTTTGCCGTCAAAAGATGTTTCCGGGGGTCGAGCCTAATGTTATGTTCCTAACTTTGGATTACTCAAATGTCCGTGTAAAACCGACCTTCGAACATGTCGATGGAGAGTTGGAACCGCTCAAATCACCCCTCTGGTGCAGCGCGACCATTGACACAAGTATTATGGATATAATATTTTTATGAATTAAATATATATATTTTATCTCATTTTCTGTCCTACTCAACAAGCAGGAATAAATGGTCAAGTTATATACACAGAAAATGTTTACGGAGTAAAACACCGCAGAACCTTCTTGCGTCAATTGGTTGAACATCTTGTGATGGAGGAAGAGATCCGACGCGGGAGCAAGAAACATTTATCTTCGGTACTTCGCTAAATAAGTTTTTTGATATTTATCTCTCTAAAGAGTCTTAAATTGGTAACAATTAACTATTTAAACTAGACTAAATTTCATTTGGCTTTCAAAAAATCAGAAACACCTCATAGGTACAACGCGATTAACCATGTCGGACACAAGTGCGCGACTAACGGAAGGTTAAAAAAAAACACAGCATATATGGCGCAAAAGAGCGCGGTGCTTGCACATTTAAACTTGTTACGAAATTAACCCACGAAAGTTAGTGGTACACCTAATGTATATGTTACTGTGAATGACAAAAATTTGTGGTTGTTGACTCCCCCCGGTAAATATTGACAATAATCACAATGCCGCTTTGGTAAATATCCGTAATATTTGCTAGGTCCAGTTAAGTGCCACTGCCCGGTATACGTTAGCCCCACATCAAGCCTTTTGAAGGTCACGTGCCACTGCCCAGTAAGCATTTAATCGGTATTCCGAACAGGCAGATATTAAAATATCAAATAAATATAATAATATCAACGAATAAATTAATATCAATTCGGAGGCACAGTGGGCCAGCATCCAAGGTTTCGTGGCCAAAATTAGTAGTTCGATAAAATTTGTTTCAAAATTTGGGGGGTTTTATTTAGGGGTTTTCATGTGCAGGTAAATTGAATTCATAGTTGAAATTTTGAAATACACTAAAAATACACAAAAAAAAGAATGGTGGCTGAAATATGGCGAGCAAAAATAATAAAAAAGTATAGTAAGTTTAAACAATTAAATATAGCTATGTAAATCTAATAATTTTCGTAATTTTATATTAAAAATGAAAAGCAAATTATATTTCCGAAGTAATATTACAAAATAACGCGAAAACATGAAAAAAAAAACAAATTTCTTCTTTTTCCGTATATTTAGCTATACGAGCAAAATGGAGCAGGTTTTTTCGAAGGAAGAAATATCAAAGAAGGCAACAAAAAAAAGTTTAGCTAATTACCTCGTGGAACGTTTGGGAACTAAGTTTCGAAAGTCAATCAAACATTGTAAAATGTCGAATGATAAGATATAAACTATAAGTTTGTCAAGAGATGTCAACTAATCCAACACATTGAAAAAGTGCACTATAATTTCAGACTAATTGCTCTGATAAAAATGTAACAGTAAGCTGAAATTTCTATATATATTTCTGAAATAAAAATTTAGAAGTTACATTTAAAAAAAATATTTTAGCATATTTTTCTGTACATTGTACTCTCGTCGGTCCGAAAAGTAAATTATAATGTTTGGAATGATTATGAATACTTAATTTGAGCTGCATTGAAACTGCCTACACTTATTTTAGTTAAAAAATTTAATTTTTGACTTTTGGCCAAAGATCATGGTCTTCTGGCCCACAGTGGGATGTAACAAATATTTCGGACATTCACCAAAGTGACTAAGTGAGTGTTGACATTCAACGGTTAATGTCAACAATTTGTTGATTTCAGTCACTCACAGTAGCATATATACATTTAAGGGTAAACGCCCTACCATTTTATTTTACAAAGGCACCTTTTGCATCCTTGTATCATGGGACGTGTTTTTCCGCTGACAGAATTTTCCGTAGAGTTAATATAAGCTAAATGTAAATAAATCTCAACTATTACATCGTTTTTTATGGTTACTTTGGTGGTGACTTTTGTTATCTACTTATAAATGACAATTAAGTGCAAAAGATTAATGAATTATAGATATTTGTGTAAATATTTAAAATAAATTTTTAATTTAAAAAAAAAAACATTCTTAAATATATGCTACACATAGATCATTGCTAAAATAAAAGTATGGAAACACAGTCAGGTCACAGGATTCCATGTTATAGCTCCTTATGAAAAAAATTGCAAGCGTTATGTGAAAAAAGTGATTTCTAAAAATATTTCAATGTCTCAGATATAAACCATTTCCACAACTGATGGAAGATTTTCACCCGAGATGCCTTAGGAGACAGACGTGTCTTGCGAGTTCTCCGAGCCGGGGGCTCGGTCGCCATGCAGCGGGATGACCAACGATGTGTTCCCGCCAGCCAGTCGTCACCACCTCCATGCCTTAGCGATGATCTCTTCCTCTCTTCGTGAGCGTTTGAATCAGACCTGATGACTGCAGTTCTTCTGCGACGTCGATCACTGATCAATGTTTGAAAGACAGAACAAAGATGAAATAGTTTTCAAATCCAGCCAACGTGAACACACCGTGTAAGCGGCAGTAGTAACTTGTTTAGCCTAGACGTACGTGAACGTGATGATTGCATTGACCTTTCGTTAGTAGCATTTAGGCCTGTCCGACATGTTAATGGCGGTCATTTGCGTTTGAAACCGATTGGTCGAAGCATGTTTCGCAAGTAGGAGTCTGGCTTTACTAACATCTATTGTCCTTCGGGTCCTCGCCCAGTTTAGTTACTAGCGGAGACTGGAGATGTTAATTATGAATTCGAGATAAGTAATCTTAAAAACAGCGAGATGTTTTCCTCAAGCAAAGCACAGTAGACTTCATTTTTGTTGATTACTCTCAACTCTTTTTCAAGTCACCACAGCTTTTCCGCACCATGGCAATGTGCCATTTTTCTCCCCACTTCAACTTTAGCATTATGCTTATCACCACAAGGTTTCACCTCAACGATCTTTACTTCATGACGAAGGGGTAAAGGGCCACCTTGGCCTCAGGGACCCCGACCAACCAACAAGACCAGACCAGACCAGATGGAAGATTTTTACAAAAGGCATCTAAATCAT